>NC_081411.1:755661438-755961438 GCF_030272615.1 Cryptomeria japonica | reverse complement strand
TGGCAAGTTGCATGTTACAAACCAAGGGATTGAGCAATTCTTATTGGGGAGATGCAGTTGCTACAACTGTGTACATCCTCAACCATAGCCCCACCAGTGCACTAGAAAAGATGACTCCTTATGAAGCTTGGTATGGAAAAATGCCTAACGTTAATCATTTCAAAGTTTTTGGTTGTTTAACTTATGTGCATGTACCTGATCAAAATAGACAGAAGTTAGATGCAAAGAGTGAGTCATGTATTTTTATTGGGTATAGTGAGAAAAGCAAGGCTTATAGATTGTATAATCCCCTCACTAGCAAGCTTATTGTCTCAAGGGATATGATTTTTGATTAAGGGGGAGTTTATGGTCATCAAAAAGGCCATGTTGAGAAGCCAAAATCTATTTTGAATGATGATATAATTGCTGATATTGATAATGAGCAACCAACTAATGTTTCTATATGCAGTGGTTTAACTCCACCAAGCAATTCTTCATCAAGTTCTTTAGTACCAAGTTCAAGTCCAACTTCTTCTCCAAGTTCTACAAGGAAGGTAAGGAGATTGAGTGATATCTACCAGAAGAGTGGAAATTAAGTACATGAAGAAAACCCAATAGGCGAGACAGTGAATTTTGCTTTATTAGCCAAGGCTGATTTTGAACCATCATGTTTTGAAGATGCATGTACTAATGAACTTTGGGTGAAATCCATGGAAGAAGAGATGGATTCCATTCACAGGAATGACACTTGGGAGTTAACAGAACTTCCACATGACAAAAAAAGGATTGGCACCAAATGGGCCTACAAGACCAAGTTTAACAGTGATGGGAGTGTTGAAAGGTACAAGGCAAGATTAGTTGCTAAAGGCTTCACACAAAAGTATGGAATTGACTATCAAGAGACATTTGCACCAGTAGCAAGACAAGAGACCATAAGAATATTGATTTCATTAGCAGCTCAGAAGAAGTGGAGCATACATCATATGGACGTGAAAAGTGCCTTCTTGAATGGGTACTTAGAAGAGGAAGTATATGTGGAGCAGCCACAAGGTTTTGAAGTGGAAGGAAAAGATAATTATGTCTACAAGCTGAAGAAGGCTTTTTATGGCCTCAAGCAAGCACCAAGAGCATGGTATGCCAGGATTGACAGATACTTTTAGGAGAATGGCTTCCAGAGAAGTAAGAGTGATCCTACCCTATACTACAAACAAGAAGGTACTAATATCCTCATCATAAGTTTGTATGTTGATGATATTTTGTATATGGGTATTAGTTCTAAGATCAAAGATGAATTCAAAGCTGCTATGATGAAAGAATTTGAGATGAAAGATCTTGGTCTGATGAAATATTTTCTAGGAATGGAGGTTTATCAAAGTAAGGATGAGATTTTCATTTATCAAACAAAGTATGCACAAGGTATGCTGAAGAAATTTAATATGACTGATTGTAACCTTGCCTCCACTCCAAGTGCTCATGGAGTTTTGTTATGTCGAGGTGATGGTGTTGATTTAGTTGATGAGACAACTTACAGAACTATTGTGGGGAGCTTGATGTTTCTAATCCACATGAGGCCAGATATTGCCTATTTAGTTTCACTTGTTTCAAGGTATATGACAAATCCATCTGAAATACATATGAAGGCAGCCAAGAGGATTTTGAGGTATGTGAAAGAGAATTTAAGTTTTGGTATTCATTACTACTCTTTTGAAAAGTTCAATCTTGTAGGCTTTAGTGATTCAGATTGGGGAGGTAGTATGGATGACTGTAAATCTACATCTGGAAATTGTTTTTCTTTTGGTTCTGGTTTAACCTGGAGCTCAAAAAAGCAAAGTATTGTTTCCCTCTCATCTACAGAAGCAAAGTATGTTGCAATTACCTCAACAAGTACACAAGCTCTTTGGCTCATAAAAGTTTTGGAAGAAATTGGAGAAAAACAAATTCAGCCTACAGTAATTTATTGTGACAATGTGAGCGCCATCAAGTTAGCAAAGAATCTGGTTCATCATAGTAGAACAAAGCATTTTGATTTGAAATATCACTTCATTCAAGATTTGGTGCAGAAGAAGGATGTTGAATTGAAGCACATCAACACCTAGGATCAGCTAGCAGATATATTCACCAAAGCGGCTGCGAAAGCTCAATTTATAGTACTACAAGATAAGATTGTGAGCCCTCTTAGCATCAAGGGGGAGTATGTTGATAATTGATGCTGCTCTAGCATGCAACTCCATGCAGCTCCAGTTTGGACATGAATCTATCCATTCATCACCATGCATAAGCTATTTTTAGTTTAAATCGGTTTTTGTTTATTCATGCAAATAAAGCATGTACTCCAACATGCATTAATCCTTAGGACTATTTTTAGTTTTGTTTTTTGCATGAGTTTGTTTTTAGTAAATAAAGCATGTTGTGCATGCATTTACTATATTCTTAATTTAGGGAGTAGTTTTTTTCTTTTAGTTTGAGAGCCTTAGTAGCTTTCCATGCAATACTAGGAATATATTTATAACTGCAGTTATTATTATTTCTTCTAGGCTACAAATTCTTTATATATACAGCCTCTATGTAATTTTTTAATTAAGCTTCAATAAAGAAATTGGTGTGTGCAATTCCAAAAAAATAGGGCACTTTGTTTTTTATTCTGAATTGTGATTTCTTTTTGCAATTTATTCTTTTTGCTGTTATTGTTTGCTAATCAACTGGTTTGGAGAGGATAGATCAGGTTCAAAATTCTACAAGATTAACATACCCATGTCAATTTCCAATTAGTTTAATGCTCATTTTGAAATAATTTATTAATAAAATTACATAAGACATATTGCACATTTTTATGTTAACTCTAACTCCACCTAGCTCTTTTTTTACTCCATTTAATTTCTTGCACATATTTCCACACATTTGACCATATTTCTAAACTCGCTACACTTATTCCATTTATTCTTGTCACTTATCATCTATGATTTTGATATGTTCATCCTTTGCTTGAGGGTCACTCATTGCATGTCCAAAATCATTTCTATGATTTGCTAAAAGAAATCTTATAACATGGAGATTTGATTCAAACATAAAAATTTTAAATTTTAATCAATTGATTCCAACCCTTTTTTGATAACCATTAGAAACCACCTTCATACATACTTCTATAATGATTTTCTATATCTTTATATTTAAAAATATTCATTTGAACATCATTTTAATATAAAAAATATTCAATAAAATCAATTCAATTTTGAAACACGAAAAAGAAATAATACATTAGAGTAAATATAAATTGTCCCATAAAAAACAAAATCTAAAATTTAGGAGACTTACAAGTAATCAGATGTAGATATGAAGATGGAATGTCAACATTGTAAGCTAAGCAAACGATATACATTCTGAAGTCAAAAGTTAAATATAACTAAAAAAACCAGCATAGTAGGTGTGATCATTCACTCTGAAGACGGGGAGTAATGTCAAATGTCTTTGATCATTTTTCTAAATATATTTATTTCTTGCTGGCAAATCATTGGTTATCAAAGGGAAAAGATGTAGAGGTTGGTGGGTGTTGTTGAATAATTTACTGATGGCCGAGAAAAACGTTTTTAGGTGCATACAAAGGTCAACAGTTTTCCATCACAACGCAAATTACGCAGAAATGGCCATAAAAAACTAGTGCCACCGGCAATGTTTGAAAATATTGCTTTTAGTACAGTTAGTGGAAAATTCATATTTTGAAGGAGAAGCCACAGATTCAAGGATATAGAATAGGCATGTCTGTCACATTTATAATACAATTAGTTGCCTTCTATAGTATCATATTATTATACACCATTTGTAGATCCAAAAACAAACCGACTAATACGATCCACTGTAATATTTGTCTCTGTCGACTGTCATCTCACCGAAATGTGAGTGAAAACTGAGAGACAGCTAGAAAGTTGAAAAGACACTTAGGAGCGTATGTATACAATAGTTCATGAATTGTGGGAACTCTCCAACACCAAATGCCTATAAATATGTGTAGCTTTTGTTCATTGCTCACAATAACCATCCCACTTTTCCTTGTGCTTCTTGAGGCTAAGGAAGTTTGCAGATTGGAGGAACAAATGGCTTCTGTAAAGGCAGTTGCAGTTCCCATTGTTTTGGCACTTTTAGGCATGCTAAGTGTTCCTGTGATGGGTACGTATATTTCTCTGTGTGATGTTCTCGTTGTGAGAGTATCTGATTTGACTGCTTGTTAATAACGTTTAAAACTAGAAGAAAACATTTTGAGCTTTCTTTGCGAAGGGGTTTTTTTTGTAGTGTCCTTTCAACGATTATAACGATGATTTGAGAGTGCGCAGGTAAAGAAAGTGTGGAATGTGAAAAGCTGCCGGCAGAAATGTGTGCTTTCTCTGTCTCATCGTCCGGAGCTCGCTGTGTGCTCGAGAAGAAATACTCTTTCGTCCCCTCCACACACGAATCATTAGTAGAATACCAGTGCCAGGCAATACATTCTCTTACAATACTCACATCTTTTTCTCTTCTTTCTTATTCAACAATTGCATGGATATTTTTATTGAATAATGAATTACTGGTACGTGTGCAATTATATTTCAGTCATCAGGCATATTGGCGGGCAAGATGATGGAATGGATTGAGAGTGAGGAGTGCCTGCAAAGCTGTGGTTTGCAGAGAATGAGCGTGGGCATGTCCACTGAGGGTCTTTCTCAATATTCTCACTTCACCTCTAAACTGTGCTCAGACAAGTGCCAAAACCGTTGCCCCAACATTGTCAATCTCTACCTCAATCTCGCTGCAGGAGAAGGTTAGTGCCCCATTAGTCTTTATTCATTCATTCTGAGGAAATATATATGATTTTATTCAAACACATAGTAACATCAATATAATTGCAGGAATATATTTACCTCACCTGTGTAAGGCTCACAAAACACGAAGCAGGAGAATGATGTTCGAGACTGCATCTGCGCCAACTCTGAAGACTTTAGATCTTGCTGAAGCATTTGCACCTGCCCCTTACTAGAGCATATATACTGCATTGCCAATAATATTGTGTTAAGCAATCTATAGATTCAGGATTTCTCGTACTGTAGATCTCGTAATGTTAGGCATTCTAGCTATGAATCAATTTGTCCGACTGAACACAGTCTAGCTAAAGTTATTGGATGAAAAGTACTTTATTAGAATATGCAGAAACGGTTTTGGTCTTTTATAGGCTTGTTTGCAATCAGATTCTACCTTGAATAAATGGCTGTTGATAATGAATACAATCATAGCATGATTTTTCAACAATGCACTCATATAACTGTCTGTTCCACACTCAGCAATCATTTACTTATGATCAGGAGTGTATTTCTTCTGCACCGGTTAAAGAGGTCAACACCGAAAATAGCTATGTAATTCATCTATATATTATAATGTATTTCTTCTTTTCTTTGTGTTTTGCCCCATTTAATCTAGTAAAATGAAATGAACAAGATCTTAGGGTTGTTGAAGTGATTTTGGCAATAAAAATATTTGAGAAGTGACAACATTTAGAGCAAAATTATTTAAATTTAGCACTAAATGTATTAAAATAAATTATTAGAAAATTTTAAAAATTAATAATATTAAGTTGGAAATTTGATGGATATATATTTTGGTAATAGTTCACATATGATTCGTAAAGATGTATTGAATTGGCTGATATTCAAAGTAATGTTTTGAAAACATTAATTTTGTGTCCATCATTATGGACCACTTTCACAATTGTTGGATCAATTAGGCAATTATTAACATGACCTTCTCACTTGTACAATGTTCGCTTTTAGTCTACAATAAAAATTATGTGTTTGTTTCTCCATAAAAACTTTCTTGCCAGGACAAGAATTTGCATGTGACAATTATAATTCCTCTCTTCTGTTAAATCTACAACGCTACCAATTCAACAACTTAGAAAATAATCAAGGCATGCATATATGTGAAGGGTGCATTTCATGATGATGCAAGAAGTACAATAAAAAAAATTGAACTCAATTCTAGTGTATTATTTTCTCAAATTAATATGAAACAATTTTAAGTTTGTAGTATCATAAAATAATTTTCTCAAGCATCTAGTTTTTATATAATGTTCAAGTGTGAATGGTAAATAAAAACATTAAAATCTCAATTGAAAACATAAAGTTAAGGGATTATTTCTACAATAATGCATTAAACCTAGGTTATTATCATAATCACAAATTTGGCCTAAAGTAGAAGATGCACAAAATTGGAGATTAGGAACATTGTAATTAGAAGTGCATGTAGATGGTGATAGATAAGTGGTTAAGTTATGTGAAAACTATGATTTTGAATCAAACCATTTCTATGATTTTAAATGCATAAATGATTACCTAACCAATGTGACTCTAAAACAAAGGGGAAAGGTTAAATTTATGTACTCTTTACCTTAGATTTTTCATCTACTTTGACTAGAATGTGAACTATCATTATATGTTTAATGAAGTCTATAAATTACCACTCTCAAGACTAAAAATTATTCATGGAGCCTATATTTTGGGCCATGTGTATTGTAGAATCAAAGGTAAGGATCAAAGCCCCTTTACCAACCACTTTTGAGAATAGGGAAGCAACTAGACACACCTCACAATGAATAAGAGGTATAATACCCAATCTAAGGATTTGTAGAACCTCAGAATGAAAATAGTGTTAATTATAGAAACTCTCAAGCACTTACATAAATTGGAGTTCTAGGTATAAAACCAATCTATAATTTTCCTCTTGAGATGAGATTCAGGGCACCAAATCTTCCTACGAAAACCCACTAAATTAAGCTCCTCAAAGAACAAATGTAGGGCACCAACCTCAAGGAGGGAAGACATAGGAGAAATAGAACAAACCATCAATAGTTTGCCTTTCTCTACTAAACTACTAACAATACATGGAGCAGGGAAGAGGAGCCAAGTAGAATCTAAGAACAAAACCCCCATCATGGTGGAGGGGAAAGTATCTACTTCAATAGGTACGAATACAAAGAGGACCAATGCACACACAATAGAAACAATATTGTACCCAACAACTATCTTAGCTATAGAGGCATTGAAGCCCTACCTTGTCTCTAACAAGGGCATCATATCCCATATTGTGGGAACAATAGTGGGCTAAAGACTCAAAATCCTACTCACACTACCCAAAACCACAATGGCCTCGAAGACACTAGATCTAGAACTTGAGAAGGAGGCAAAAGTAGAAAGTAGAGAAAGCAAAAAAATGGAGCAAAGGGAGCCCCCCACCAAAAGACACTGAACCCATTAAACATCTAGCCTAGGCAAGAATTTTCCAAAACAAACACCACCATCTGCATCTCCTTCATTGTCCTCACCCCCATCCCCCTCCTAAGAAAAGCCTACACCTCCCGCTCTCTAGGTTCCACTCACCATTGGTAGCTTTTTCTCAACCCAAGGAGATGTTTATCTTCTAGGATATTAAGTTATTATCTAGAAGAAATTCAAGTTAATGTTAAATTACATATATCTTATAGAACTTCACATTCAAGGAGAGAGCTATGGTAGAAATTAAGTTTATATTATAGACATGAGAAAAATAAAAAATAAAAATTTATAGGAGATAACCTAATATCTACAAGGTATTTAAAAGACAAAATTTAATTTCAAACATCATATAGATCTAAAAAAAATAAACTAATTATGAAATTATACTTTATTATATTAAAAAAAAATTGAAGTATGGTAAATAAAAGGTAATACTATTACTAATGTTATATAGGGGTGGATTCTATATGTAATTTGTTTATATGTTTGTCAAGGCACATAGTGGTCTTTATTTTTAGAAAATTTTAAACAATATGAATTCATATTGAAAAATTTGTAAGATGACAATATTTAGAAAAGCATTCACAAGTAAAGAATAACAAGTTGTAAAGGAAACAAATGATAGAGTAGACAAAATATCTTTTACAAGTCACTTAAGTATAATTTTTGTTCTATATTTGAGATTTTTATAAACACATCAAGATCATAGTGAACTCAAATATTGGAATCATAAATTCTTAATTTATTGCACATAAACTACCATTACTCTCATTTTCTAATTACCTTGTATGCAAGAAACAACTCCTATTTATCATAAGACACCTCAATCATATTATAATCAGTAGATCCTTAAGATCCTTGTTAGCCATCACATTAGGAATAACATCAAGTAGCTCATCCAACCTCAAGAAGGTATGATTAAAGTCAAAAAACATTTCTTTAATGAAGGAAATAATAATTTCAACAATCTTGTTCTCTTTTAACAAAGTAGTACCATCTTCTTTAGCCAATTCCTGATTGTGTTTCTACTTTTATGTTTCATTATGGAATAGTGAAAAAAATTGTATTTCAATCCCCCACAATTAACCACTAAATATATGACTTCTATTTCCAATTTAAGACTTGGTTCGTTATAAACAACATGGTCCATTTATTGTAAAGTTCACATTCATTACCTCAAGTTTCCATATCACTATCTCTTTTCTCCATTTTCTTTTGTATATATTGAAGATTTCTAGCACCAATTTTCCTTCTATGAAAAATAATACCAAGAGACATCTTTTTCAAACCTTTAACTGTATCTTTAACCCTTTTTATTTTTTGTAGAAGGTAATCCATCAGAGCACCACTTCAAGGGAGATTCCACTAATTCTCAACCATTATTTTAAATTCAGGGTAAGAAGTCCATATTATTTTATACCTAAAAGGAAAGGAGACCTTTGCAGCAATATTATCCCAACTGGTAATGATAGTGTTGCAATCTAAGCCCATTCTAGAAAGAAATAGTAAGGAAAGTTTTGGAGGGATGTTCCAACCATTAGAAATCAATAATATATCAAGTTTAATTTTAATAATATTACTAGCTTACCTCCCAGTCAAACAAGGAACCATATAAATCTATATAAATATGACCAATAGAAGAATGAAAATTAACAAGATCCATTGTACTATTAGAGAATTTGTCTAAACCTCCCAAATTTTCAAAATGAAATAGGGGACTATTAAAATCATCAACTACCATCTAATAATCACTTTTCCTTCCCAAGATCAAATAAGAAATGGTATCCTGGAGCTGAGCTATAAAAGCCTTAGAATTAGGAGCATAAATATTAAGAAAATTCCATTTTCCTAAGGTATGCAAGTCTTCCATTAAGGTCATCAAGTTTTTTTTACAATAATGACTTTATTTCCCATAATTCTTGTAAAATTACACAAGGTAGAAAATCCACTAGAATACCCTTCACATCACTAACATAATAATCATTATAAGGCCAAATATTCTTGACAGTCTGCCCAAAAATAGACTACTTCATTTTGTTTTTTTGACTAAGAAAGATGTCAATTTTTAGATCTACTAAAAAAATTCTCAATAACATGCTTATTAAAAGGTCTATTCAACCCTCTAATGTTCCAATACATTATTTTCATAACTAACTTGAAGAGAATTCAATATCAAGTTAACTCTAACAATAGGATGCATTGCCTCCAAAGCCATCATTTTTTTTATTTCTAGGCCTCGAAAGGCTTTCTAATGTTTTTGTCTTCTAGTGGTAATATCACAAGTAGCATAACAAGATTTGGTATCCCTTTCAAATAGCATGTCTTGCTTCTTTTCTCCCACCACATCAGCTTTTATATACTTTTTAGGTATCCCATTAACTTGAACCCATTCTTATTCCAAATAATCATCATAAAACATAAAAGGAGTTTGAGGAGAAATAGCACCAAAGGATAGAAAAGAAAGAGATTCCTACATGTCCTTAATTTGACTTCTAAGATGCTAAAAATAACACCATCTTCCCTAATCACCTTATTAGGAACCATAACATTTGCAATCGACTTTCTATCTTTTATCACCATATCAATTTCTCCTTCTTCCAGAACATCTTCTTTATTTTAGGAAGAGCCTTCTTATGCAAGATAATGGTAGGCTCCTTCAGACAAGCCTTTACATCAACTTTTCTTAATTCTTTCAAAAAAAATTAATGTCCTCTTTCATGCTTAATACCTTAGCAATAGTAACATATTTTCCTTGTGTCTTATCTATAATTCCCTCCATATCAGTATTGGCATCAATTTCTTGTGGCTTATATTTTGATGCCCTAATATCCTTAATAATATCAAAATATTCATTAATTTATAGTCCTTAATAACCTCCACTTTCTTCCCTAGATCAATTGTATTATTCTTTAATGAGAGATCATTCTCCACCAAATTCTTAGTATCAATACAAGTATTCATCACTAAGCTAGGGGCTTCAAAATAACTATATTTTTTGTTAACCAAATACTATTTTATTTTTTATTCTTAAAGTTATCTCTTATATACATTACTTAAATGGTCAAATATCTTACAAATTTCACAAAAGCACTAGCATTGTCATACTCAATGGTTTAAATACACTAGCCATATCCATATTTCAAATATATGTTGGAAGTAAATCCACACTAACTACCACACTAACATAGATTCTAGCAAACACCAGTCTATAATTTTCTTGGGTAATTTTTAATAATAGTGAATAAATAGCTAAATAAATTAGCAATTCCTTGAAAAAAATTGTAATTCCAAATATAGAAAGGTAGATCTAGAAGGTGAATACAAGTTGGATCCACCAAACCAAGATCCACTGATGAATCAAACCCAGGCTTCCATTTTCACAATAAAGAAAATAATTATAATTTTAATCAAAAGACCATGAGACACTAGTGAGAACCTTAATCAATTTTTTATAAACAATAAAGCTAAAAAGGAATAGTTCATTAGTCACTGCACTAATATTGACACTACCCTTAAGTTGCTTGACAATATATACCGATTTCCTAAATTGATCAACGCTATAATGAAAATTAAAAAGCTTACCAATCAAGAAAAATCCAATCCCAAAAATTCCTTCATCATTAGATCATCAAAGACCAATACCTCTAACCCTTCCACCATACATGAGATCTTCGAAGTGTCCAAAACCCTTAACTTCGTCATGTTTGGGGATCTAATTTAGACCAATTTATCCACATAGGAGGTAGGGTCCTCCTCAAAACAAAAGAGAAGACCATATGGAGGAAACACCAGACCCTTGTTAGGGTCCCAACTATTAGTCACTAGAGAATAAAAATACCCTTTCTCCTTCCTTTGTTGCCATAGAAACAACCACAGAAGATGGGGGATCTCGCTAATACCTCACCCTAACAAATCCATGAACCAAACCCTCAATCGATGAATTCAATAAATTTGAAACTTCTAGAGTACATTTGATGCTTTGTGTTACTTTAGTTTCCATTATGCTTATTTTTTTATCATTTTTGGGCTATGTTGGTGCAATAACTTGTTATTTTTTAAATTCTCTAATTTTTTTGTTTTTTAGTTTTTGAGTGAAGCCCTTTCTTCATATTATCTAATAAAAAATAAAAGGATCATAATGCAATAATGAATATCAGCTAGAGAAGTGGATACAAATATAAAAAAGAGAGTTGGAAAACAAAATAAATGAAATATGTATATCCAGCTACCCAAGAAACAAGCATGAGTTAAATTCATCAAATATGTCACCTATCCTCATAGTGACTTACTCATTACAACTAGAAAATCTAAATAAACATGTACAAAAATAAAATAATCCAACTAACAAAAATTAAAAAAATATTAAAAAAATTAATTTTACCTTTTTATAAATGATATTCATTCCTTTTCCTTTGAGTTGTACATGTTTGCCCATTTGAGTTATTTCAACCCAATGCTTATGATGTCACCATGATAATTACTCAACTATAAAAGTTAATACATATATTCCCTATAAAATAAGTTAATGCTTAAAGAGTTAAACATGGCTTTAAATTTTTCCTTCATCTAGCCTTTGAAATAAATTCATTATGACTTCTATATCTCTTACATTCTAGTATATAATAGTTGTAGGTGTGTATTATGTCTATGTTATTTAACATGAAAAATCCTCCAAATATAATTAAACTTTCAATCTTCCAAACAAGAAAAAACATCCAAATCAGTCCACTGCAACTCAAAAGTGAAAATAAAGAAACACAAAACTTTCAAACACTCATATTTCACAAGAAATATAAAATGGATAACAATAAGTCACATTCAACATAGATACAAAAAAAGATACTTCAAATTCTCTTTCCCTCATTTGGTAACTATTAACATTATATTTATGTATGTAGGGAGACTTGATATAGCTCCTACCAACACCCATAGCTATCAATGTAAAAAAAAAAAAATTAATTTAAAATGTACCTAATAATAAATTAATTTCTATTATGCGATTCAGATTTCTTACCTCATTAAAAATTTTGAATGAGAAGTTTCCTATTTGGATTTTATCTTCGAATTCTTCAATCAAATCTCTCAATGTGAAAGAGTCAACACTCTATGTAAAATACTCACATATCAATTAAATATCACCACCATCCATTAGGCACTACTTCCTCATGAAGACGATAGTCGACCCCATTCCTTTCCATTACATTTACTTGTGTCAAATTAGAGATAGTAATCCACCACATGTTTGATCACATAAGTTTTCTTGTGTTTACTATCATGTGTCACATAATAGTGATGTATCTATTGAACCCAGATAATTAAGAGTTACTCTTTATTCTACTAAAATTTCATACGAAAAACATTCTATTTATAAAAACTAAATAAAAGAAATCTATACTACATCAAATTTTATTTTAATCCTAATTCTACAATCTAAATACTTAAATCTTACATATAATTTAAAAAACTAATATTTAATATTCTATTATTCTACTCTAACTCTATATTATCTAAATTTATATTTGTTAATTATATTAACTAATTAACTTAAAATAATTTATTTAAAAAAAATATTTTCATCTACAAATGCTATCATATTACTTGAAACTAATTGAAACTTTAAAATATCTTCTATCACCATAGACCTTTTATAAAACATAACCAAACCATTATTCATCAAAATACCAAAATCCTAGAGGACTTAAAATGATTTAACAATGGGTAAACTACGAAAACCTTTAACCCATCTAAATGGCTATTGTTATTAACTCTATACAACATAGCAGAATGTTAAAAAATAATGCAATTTAAACATTAAGGTGTAATGTCAATTCTGAAATCGAACAAATTAAATTCTGATGTTAACAGTTTGATGTAACTAACAAATCCGTAGTCAAAAGTAAAACGCAAAATAAAATTAGTGAGCGCGATCATGGATTCTAACAGACGAGACGAGGACAATTGCCTGGATAATTTTCCCAAATTCCTGTATATCTCCTCATCAAATTCTGGTAATCAAAGAGGAAAGTAGTTAAGCCATGTGGGTGCTATGGAATGATTTGTTGTTGGCTGTAAAAAACGTAGACAGATTAATTATTCTCCATCCCAATGCAGATCCCTGTAGAGCGTCATAGCACGGAAATCTGATGGATAGAAAGTTGGAAAGTGATTGCTTGTGGCCTATGTAATCAATATGTCATAAATTTTGGGAATTCTCCCACACCAATTGTGTATAAATATGAGTAGCTCTGGTTTATTGCTCACAATAAGTATCTCACTTTTAGTTGTGTTTCTTTAGGCTAAGAAAGTTTACAGATCGACGAAACAAATGGATTCTGGAAAGGCAGTTGCAGTTGCCATTATTTTGGCACTTTTGGGCATGCTTAACGTTCTTGTGTTGGGTATGAATGTTTCCTTCTGCATTGTTCTCGTTGTGAGATTATATGATTTGACGGCATTTGGAAAACTAATAAAAAAAGTACTGTGTAGAAGTCGACATCTCCTAATGCTGAATCGAGATTGTATGCAGGTGAAGGAGGTGTAGAATGTGAAAAGCTGCCGGTAGAGATGTGTGCTTTCTCTGTCTCATCGTCAGGAGCTCGCTGTGTGCTCGAGAAGAAATACTCCTCCACTCACGAGGACTCAGTAAAATATCAGTGCCAGGCAATAATTCTCGAGAAATACTTTTTCTCTCTTCTTTTTTAAAAGAAACCACGCTTCTCGTTTAATTGTATTGAATAATGAGTGGTATATGTGCAAGTGTATTTCAGTCATCGGGAGTAATTGCAGAGGAGGTGAAGGAATGGATTGAGAGTGAGGAGTGCCTGCAAAGCTGTGGTCTGCAGAGAATGAATGTGGGAATGTCGACTGATGATCTTTTCGAAAATTCTGATTTCACCTCTAAACTGTGCTCAAACAAGTGCCAAAACAGGTGCCCCAACATTGTCAATCTCTATCAAAATCTCGCAGCAGGAGAACGTAAGTGCAACATTATTTCTCATTAGTTCCTTCTCGGTAAACAGATCTAATTTTATTCAAATAAATGCTGATAAGGATGTAAACGCAGAAATATATTTACCTCACCTATGCGAGGCTCACAATACACGAAGAAGGCGAATGATGATCGGAACTGCATCTGCGCCGACTGTTGGAGGACTGAAGAGTTTTTCCCTTGCTGCAGCAGTTGCACCTGCCCCTGAATAGAGAACATTTATATTACTTCGCCGACAATATTGTATTTAATCAACGCTATCCTTTTCATCCATAGTTTAAGCAATGTATGGGGTTAGAATTTCTCGTACTGTAGGTCTCGCATGTAAGGCACTCTAGCTATGGATCTTGTAATGTCATGCATTTTAGATATGAGTTGAGTTGTCCGACTGCATACATTGTAGCTGAAGTTATTAATCAAAAAGCAATGCAGAAATGATTTCAGATTTGTATTGGGTTGTTTTTAGTCGAACTCCATCTCGTAAAAAAACTCGTCGATAATGAATACACCCATTGGTTGACTTCCCCACACTCCACTCATTTAATTATCAGTGTATTTCCTCCCAACCACTTAAAAGGGGGTATATGCTGAAGACATAGACAATAGCTTATTCGCATAATTAAGTTATTTTATTTTATTTTTTCCTATTTAATTTAAGACAATGAAATGAACAAGATCTTAGGATTGTAATGAAATGAATTCAATAAAAGAGATTTGAAAAGTGAAAGTATACAAGCTATTTTAAATTTACTTTAAATTAACAATTGCTCTTTGGTGTGCAATTGGTATGTCGGAGAGGTGTCAAAGGTCAATCAGGGGAAAATTTCATCTTTTTTTTGCATAAATTTGTGTAGTACCCGAGATCAATTACTAGGCCATTTTGAAAATGATGTTTCTTGTAAAACAAAGGTCTCAGTGGAAAAGTGATAGCATTAAATCCACTTCACATATGCTTACAAGGATCCAATCACAATTGAAACAAAACCTTCGAATTAGGAAGATAATGAAGTTCCATTACTAACAAGATCATGTTATGTTTGTAATTAGGTGAGAGGGAGAGAGAGGTATACGTAGGAATAGAAAGAGAGAGTGATAGAGGGGGGAAGAGGAAGAGAAGGGGGTGAAGAGATGGAGATGGAGTTGGAGATGAACATGGAGAGAGAGAGAGAGAGAGAGAGAGAGAGAGAGATGTGAAGGATTGAAAAATAAATAAAAATAAAGAGAGGAGGAGATAGAAAGTTATATATAGAGAAGGAGAAATATTGGATAGGGAGAGATCGAGAGATAAACAAATAGAGATAGATTGATAGATGAAATAAGAAATAGAGAGAGAGATGTATTGAGGAAAAGAGATATGAATATAGAGGTCTAAAAGGAGCCACAGGGAAAGATATGCATAGATATAGGGAGACATGTATAGAGATAGAGGGGGAGAGAGGAAGATAGAGACAAAAAGAAATATAGAGTGAGAGAGGAAGAGGTAAAAATAGATAGAGAGATATAGAGATGTAGAGGTAGATATAAAGATATAAAGATAGGGTTATAGTGAGGGGGATATGGAGGAGAACATATAGAGAGGTATATAGAGGAAGAGGCAGAGATATCGAGATGTACAAATGGTGAGATAGAGTGATAGAGAGATAGAGATATAAGGAGATATAGAGACAGTGGGAAAGGGAGAGAGATAAAGGGATAGAAAAATAGAGAGAACAAGAGAGATAAATATGGAAAGATAGAGGGAGAGATAGGAATATATTAGAAAAGGAGAGAGAGATAGAGATATACAAGAAGAAAAAGGGGGAGAAAGGTAGAAATGATGAGATAGATAGGGGGTAGAGAGGGAATGAGGGAGGGAGAGACAAGGAAAAATAGACAAAGGGAGAGATACAAGTAGAGAGAAATATAGAGAGATGGAAAGGGATAGGGATATATATATATATTTAGAGAGAGAGAGAGGGGGGGGGGCGAGATTTGGATACAAATAGAGAGAGATGGAGAAATAGGGATATAAAGAGGTAGACATATGAATATAAAGGAGAGGCAAAGTAGATATAACTTTTGAAATATCGAGGGGGTTATAGAGATGGGGAGATTAATGGTGAGAGAAAGAGAGAGAAGGAGAAATAGAGATATAAATATGGAGACAATGAGAAAGAC
This sequence comes from Cryptomeria japonica, assembly GCF_030272615.1. NCBI lineage: Eukaryota > Viridiplantae > Streptophyta > Pinopsida > Cupressales > Cupressaceae > Cryptomeria > Cryptomeria japonica. The sequence continues at coordinate 755,945,022 of NC_081411.1, read as the reverse complement.
GGAGATATACAGATAAATATAAAGATATAGGAAGTGTGTGTGTGTGTGTGTGTGTGTGTGTGTGTGTGTGAGAGAGAGAGAGAGAGAGAGAGAGAGAGAGAGAGAGAGAGAGAGAGAGAGAGAGAGAGAGAGAGAGGAAGAAAAGTGTATGTGTGAGAGAGAGAGAAATAAGGAGCCTATGTCTAACTAAGTGAGAGAGATAGGGAGAGAGAAATAGGGAATGTATGTGTGAGTGACAGATATAGAGGTAGTTATAGAGAGGGAGAAAGATACATATATAGATCTATAGAGGGGGAGAGAGGTAGATAAACAAAGAGAGGCTAGAGGAGAAATAGAGAGATATAGAAAGAAGTCATAGGAGAAAGGAGCGTATAGAAAGAGGGATATATAGAGATAGATGGGAAGGATAGACATAACTCCTGAAAGACACATGATATATTTAAATTATTGACATGAAATGAGTAATCGAAAGTTAGCTTGTCTCTATCGATCTCTCGCTTTAAACTTTTAATTAAGGTTTTAAGTTACAAAAATAATTATCACATAAATAAAATAAAAAATATAAAGATAATTATTCTATAATAAATTAAAATTTAATAAGACAAAAAAATATAAATTAAACTAATTCTATTATCTTGTAATTATTATTTGTAACTCAAACAAAAATAATTAAAATAAAATTTTAATTTAATGAAAATTAAACCTTAAAAGAAGAAGAAGAAGATTAGAATACATTACAAAAAAAGCAAGATAAACTATCCTAATAAAAGAAGATAAAATGGAAACATATTCTTATTAAAATAAGATAGAAATAAAAGATGAACTTTTTATTCAAAATATAATTATTCAATAATAATTAAAATTTTAATAAGATGAATAATTATGATCTAAATTAATTTTAGTATATCTTAGTTATTATTAGTAATTTCATAAAATAATCCTTAAAAGAGAAGAAGAAAGAAGCTAGTTCTTTCTTTTCTAATTATTTTTGCTTATTAATTTTTGAAACTTCAAAAGAAGATAGAATATCTTAATAAAAAATATAATATTAAAAAATATTTTTGTCAAAATAAGAAAATAGTTCAAATCTACAAGCACACCAGCCCACCAGGGATTTGAAACTTGGTGAAGGTTTCACCAAGCAAGTGTTTTAACTGGTATACTACAAGGGTTACCACATATACTTTTTTAGTCTTTTACCATGAACAATTTTTATAAATTTATATAAATGTAGACATATGGTTGAGATCAATACAATCATCTTGCATCCTTCTATTGAATTTAGAACCATTGATTTCAAAAAATAGGTTGCACATTTCATATAGGGAATACCTTTAATATAAATGTAAATATATGGTTGAAGATCAATTCAATCATCTTGCATCCTTCTATTCAATTTTGAACCATTGATTTCAAAAAGTAGGTTGCACATTTCATATAAGGAATACCTTTGGCATAATAAAAGGGTTGTGACAACTAAATCAATCATAGTAATGTTTAATTATTTGGAATCCAGATGAATATTTAATAGATATATAATATGATAATCATTTATAACTGACTTCTAAAAATTATAAAAGTAATTAATATTTAAATAAATGTTTTGGAATTAGTAAAAAAAAAATAGATCATTTTTACAATTGTAAAATTGATCAAATAAACATGAATATGAATGTGGATTTCATCTATGTAACCTCTTAAATGTTTATTTTTAGTCTATCATGACTCTATGAGTTTCTCTCTTGCATAAAAAATTAGTTATGGGATTGAGAATTTGGATGTTACAATGTTAATTTCTCTCATGTCAAATCTTCTAAGAATACTAAGTTAACAAATTATTAAATAACCAAAGAGTTCAAGAAAACATGTAGTTAGTGTGCTTGAGAGTGCAAGGAAAAATATAGTAAACAATACTCAAAACTCAAAGCTTATGAATTATTTTTTAAATTCTTTTTTAGGTTGTAGGTGATTCAATGATATAATAGGATTGGATTTTGGAATAGAAAGTCATGTTTCATAAATGAAATCTTTTGAGCATCTAATTGATACATAAAAATCAAGTTTGAAGAATAAGATCAAACCTAAATTTTGAATTTAAACTAAGAAATTGAAGTTTATTTCCATTATAATGCATCAAACCTAAGATATTTTCATAACCACGTATGTGATCTAGTTTGAGGGATACATTAATTCGAAGATTTATAGTTGTAATGTTGTAAATTATATATCTTAACAATTTCATCTTATATTTGGCACATAGTTTAGTATGCTCTTCCGTATGTCATTTTAAGCCTATTTCTGCTATATTCTAGTCTAAATCTTCATTTTTCATACCATAACTTAATCATCATCAAATGCTAAAATTGGGACCATATTTAATATCACAAATGTTGACAATTGTGTTTCCCTTTTAAGAGGTGATTTTGGGAGGCTAGTATGGTAATCTCCTCAATCTTACTCAAAATCTTTAAAAAAAAACCTGAATTGCAAGTGTCAACCATTACATTTTAAACTTTGGTCTTTGTCTTTTTACTTAATTTTTTTGTGTCGATCTATACTTGAAATAAACCTTGTGATCGGACCTACATAAAGAACTTGTTTAGTAAAAAATGAATCTACATTCTAATCGTATTTAATCTACAGCAATGAAAAAGAAACAAACTATTAGTACTATACACCCAAGTATGATTTCATGTTTCTCATTTATTTTTACCATGTTACGAAGCTAGGGCTTCTAGAGAGAATGGAGTTGCTCGCAACTCAGAGAGTGGTTCTGATTAAGTGAATGATATTGTTTGAAGTTTTTGATTTCCCTATTTGGATCACTCCCTGGCAGTTGTTGTTGGGTTGTTTGGTGTCCTCAATTTCAGGTGGGCGATTACCTTTCTTTTTACTGTGCTTGGTGGTGGCCTATTTTTCAAATGGGCATTCATTGTTTCTTTTTTCCTAGAGGTGATTCTTTTTGGTCTTGGGGTCTTAGATTCCCTTTTGTTTTGGTTTGCCTCTTGGCTATGACACGGTTCAGTCTACTCCAGCTTAAGGGAGATGGGGTCTTTGACGATGATGGGTCTGTAGGGATTGGCCCTATTTTCTTATGTCTAGCATACTATGGTTGTGTCAAGTTTTTTGGGGGTGATAAGATGTCAGCCTTGGTTTAGTTTTTTGCTCTATAGATAGTGTGGAGTACTGGCTCTTTGGTTGTTCTGATCTACGTTATTATGTGGTTCTTGGGTCCTCTGCCTTTGGATATTGGTGATGTTATCGTTCTCGTGGAAAAGGCCCTAATGGTGTTTGGTCTTGATCTAGCCGCTTGTTGTTTTGAGCTCTTGGGCTATGGATGGGATGGATTGGGATTGAAACAACCTCCCTATCCTTTTCTTTCCAATCCTTCTACGGTGATTCTATCCTCTTTGAAGGTGGTTCTTCTACTTCACGTTGTTTTTCTATGTGTCGTTTTTGGGGCAGAATGTGGTTCTTTCTGGGTGAGGATTTTTTCTATTTCACTTGTTAGTGTGGATATCTACTCTATTCTATTTGTGAAAGCCTCTATTTTTTCCCTAGTCTATGGCTTGGGGGCCTTGGTTAGTTTTACTTGTATGGCTCGACATGTTCTTGTCTTTGGTGTGCTTCATCCCCAGGCTGCTCTTCTTGATGGGGTTGTTGGTGGCTGCTAGTTTTCAAGGGTTAGTCTTTTGATTTTGGTTAGGTTTTGTTGTTGAGGGGTTTTTCTCCTCTAATGTTTTGGTTCTTCCCTCTAGGGGATCTCACCACCCTTCTTTGCTCCCATACCTTTGTTTCTCCTATTGAGCTGGAGTTGGAGGTAGTGGGTTGTTTTGTTCTGGTTCTCCATCTACTACAGATCTATCCTATTGAGTTGGAGGTGTCTTTTATTCAGGTGTTGACTTTTTTTGTAGGAGATGGTGGGTGATGTTATATGGGGTTTGTGGTTGCCCTTCCTTTAGCCGACAGTCTTCTTATCCTTTTGAGGTGGATGTCGAGGGTATTTCTTTTCCATTTGTTGTAGATCTATCTTATAGAGGTGGATTTTACTTCTACTAAGGTGGAGACCTGGTTTGCAAGAAATGGTGGGAATTCTTTTAAGGAGGTTGTGGCTACCCTTCCATTAGACAACACTCTCCCTATCCTATTAAGGTGGATGTCAAGGGTGTTTATTATCGATGCTTATGTTAAAGACTTTTAGGATGGTCATATTTTTCTCCCTTAGGTCCGAAACTTATTTTGCTAAATTATAGAAAGTAAACCAACATAATATCTTAGATCTAGTAAGAGAACACAAAAAGGTACCCTTAACTACAATTTAAGCCTAAAAGTGTTATACTAGTGTGTTTTGTGGCCCAGTTTGAGATAGTTTGTGCAAACAAAAAGGTATAGACTTTCTGTTAGGAGGTCCTAAAGGTTTGCCCCTTTAAAATTCATCCAAAAGGTGCCTGACATTGTTATTGAGTACCCTATTTATTGTATTTTTTCCTATATGAAATCAGGGAATATCTATGACTATCTACTTTGTGCACCCATAAGACTCTCTACTATTGTGTCTAAACAAATTCCCATAAAAAATGGGAGAGGAGGGTTGTATTGTAGTGGCTTGCCCAAGTACAACCTTGTGTTGGTGTTCCCACCTCAATAAAAAAGATTATTGATAAAAAAGAGAGCTTGTCCTTAGATGGACAAAGGCTAAAATGATAATGGAAATTCTTGAATTTACAAACCTCAAATATGAAACCCTTCACATGAAGTCTTGCATAAGGCTTGATATTACTTAAAATATGTTAATGGATGACTTTATTATTGAGCAACATATTATGATTGATCTTGACTATTGAGGAAAAGATGTAAACTTGAATACTTTTTTCTCTTTGGTTGTTTTTTATTAAGATAAACAGGTTTTACAGGGACCGAAGACCCATAGTCAAAGAGAGACAAAAAATTAAACAGTTGCTAACCAGTCCAGAAACAATGGCAAAACAGCCACAGAAACAAGGGCCACACCCACACAACAAAAACACAAAAAACACTAATAGAAAAAACTAGAATCCACTAAACCAGAGATTGCATCAGCTCCAAATTCTTTTGGATCATTCTCTTGTTGATTTCCTTGGGCTCTTCCATGATGAACCTAGAGGTACTCTTCTCCTGGTTCCTTCTCATCCTTGTATAGGGGCCCGTAGTGACCTTTGATCCCGTACCTTGCAAGTTTGGCTCCTGGATTTTCTTCTTTTGTTTGGTGTCTAAGGGTGGGATACTAGTGATGGGTTGGGATATTTGGTCTGCGATCATCGCACTAACCTTTTTAAGACCCTCAGTGCTACTATCCATAGCTTCCCTACTAATATCAATGAGATTCCTCATGTTTCCCTTAATCTCTTCCAAGCTTATTTCCAACTAACCAATCCTTGATTCATGATCCGATTTCATTATCTTAAAATCTTCTGTAAGTTTTTGTGTCATTCAAATAAGATTGTTAGTTTTTCTTGGCATGTGCGTCTCAGTAAAAGTATCGATGATGCCCTTAGTTACTTCTTTCGGCATGTTTATCTCCTTGATGACCCAAAGAATACAATTCTCTTGGCTTTTAAAATAATTTATAAGGAGAATATCAAAATCACTTTTTTAGTATCCCCTTGTTCCCCTTGCTCAACATTAATGAGGATATCAAGCTTTATTTCCTCCAACTTTCCCTTGGCTTCCCCTCTTCTTCCTAATTTAGACTTCTTTGTATTCAATGGGCCTGAACCTTGTAGATTGGGGTTAGGGATTTTATACTTACTGGCAACCCATCTGGGGTGTTTGTTTCTTTTGTTGCTCAATGAATAGGGATTTTATACTTACTGGCAACCCATCTGGAGTACTCGGCATGGATAGGTAGTGTGAAAAGTTGGATCCGGAGGACTTAAGGAGTTATGGATATGGTCTGTGCTAGTAGTCAGGGTCTTATGGGGGACTCGAGAGACGAAGGCATGGAGGAGACCTATAAGCTTGTACCGAGGGTGCAAGGGCGGTGTGATAAGACAATGCTAGAGTAGAGTCGGGGACTTGAAGGGAGTGCTAGGAGCATTAGGATGAAGGAGACCCGCGAGAGGGTTGGCATGCACTTCTTTTCTGCATGGGTGTGTGTTAATGTGGTCAGGTGGTAGACACTTGAAAAGGGGTGGTGTAGTCTGGGAGCAAGAAAGGACTTATCCGCAATGCGAGTCGCGAGTAAGGTTTGCCAGTGCCGCATGAGATTTGACCTACTTTGGAAGGAAAAAGCTTGTTTGGGTAGCAGGTTGGTACCCCATGATAGTTGGTATCAGAGCATAAAAATTGGCAGGGCTAGTTAGATGACCTGAGGTAGTTGGGCTATCAAGTGGTGAGAGGAAGACTACAAAGGCGGATTGTGGTTTGCAATGTCGAGGATAGGTAGACCAAGGTGGCTAGCAAGCCGTGGTTACTAAAAATGTGAGGCCAACCTAGGTAGGGATAAGGATGGTGAAGTCCGTGGCCGAGTTCCATGAGTAGTAGTTAGCTGATTGGAGATTGGGCCGAGGGTCGAGTTCTATTAGAAAGGGATCAGGAGAGGATCTCTTGGTGGGGAAAATCTTGCATAGGAAGAGCCTTAGTAGTTTGGGTGGAGTGAAGTAGGTAAGGTGTGAGTCGGTATTGAACTGGGTTCAATGTTGGAAGTAGTCGGTAGGGCCGCAAGATTTGATATGGCAGTGTCCAAGGATGGTGGCATATAAGACCAGTCAAAGGGTGTAGGAGCTGCAAGGAGCAGTGTGGTGCAAGGTCTTGTCAAGGACGGATCCGAGGTGAAATCGAGTAGGGTCTTGTCAACGATGGATCCGAGGTGAAATCAAGTAGGGCCTTGTCAAGGACGGGTCCGAGGTGAAATCAAGATGGAGTTGTAAGGTACAGTGCGGTGTAAGGTCTTATCTGGGATAGACCTGAGGTGTAACAATTTGGGTTGTGGTATGGCATAAGGTCATTCCTAGTGTGGTGTAGGATTGTGTCCCGGACATGATCCGAGGTGCAAACTTGGTGGCGAAGTAGGTCTGATGGTTGAGAGCTAGTGAGCGGCCAAGTCGCAAAGGAAGTCAAGGGAAAGAGATAGTACCTTTCCCACATTGGATGTGGATTGCAAAGGCATCGGGCACAAGAGGTTGGCTAACTTACAAATGTTAGTGCCTTCTTTGAGTTGCAGCACCGAGGGCGCAGGGTGTTCCATAGACAGTGTGTCAGCCAGGAAAAGTGGTACAATGGATGGAAGTGAGTTTACTGAATGTGTAGGATGCAATGCAAGAGTTGGGTGTCTTCAGGGAAGTGCACCTAGGAAGATTTATGAAGGTAGATGTAGGATTGTGTCCAGGACATGATCTGAGGTGTGAAATTGGTGGCAAGTTAGGTCTAAAGGTTGGGAACCAAAGATGGGACCAAGTCACAGAGAAATTCAAGGGAAGGAGAGAGTAACTTGCCCATATTGGATGTGGATTGCAGAGGTATTATGCATAAGAGGTTGGTCGGCTGAATGATGTTGGTAGTTTCTTTGGGTTGTAGCACCGAGGGTGCAGGGCATTCCATGGATAGTGCGTCAGTAAAACAAGTAGCACAGTGGATTGAAGTAGACAGACCGAATGTGTGGGATGCAATGCAAGATGGGTTGTCTTCAGGGAAGCGCACCAAGGCAGACTCATGAGGTGTGGGTTTGCAAGAGTACACCAAGGAGGTTGAAGTGGTTGACAAGTACCAGGAGGACAATGTGCAACTAGAGGTGGATCAATGGGAGTATGCAGGTTGTTGATCTTTGGTTGAGTTGTTGAGGACAGGATAAGATGTTGGGTGCACTGAGGTCTGTCAACAGGCAATTGGGAGGGCACTACAGAAAGGAAGTTGAGAGCTCAAAGTTGAATGTGTGACTTGGGAAGTCAGTGGGGTGTTGTGGTAAGTGGAGTATGTGTCATCAGGGTGGCTAGATACCATGGGCTTGCACAACAGGGTTGGTAGCAGGTGTCTTTCAGGGGATGTTAGGATTGGATCTGGGAGAAGTTGAAGTTGGAAGACAAGGGTGTCATTGAGGATGGCACTAGTGGCTGAGTTGAGAGGTGAGCATGGTTTGTGGTGTTTTGTCATATTGCAGTGAAAATGGTGGAGTCTTGGAGATGTAGAAGCCGGTATGGGGCATGGTGCAACTGAATATCACAGAGTTGTTTCATAGATGTTCAAACAAGGGCAGTCAGCTCAGTGCAAGTCAAGGACTAGGTTCTTGCAATATGTCATTAAGTCGGGGACTAGAAGAAAAGATCAGTTGGAGGCAAGGGAGCGTCTTCACAAGATTAGTGCGAAGGCAGTGAGTTGGACTCAAGCATTTGCCCAAGCGAGTTAGAAATGGATGGGATTCATGCGAGTGAAAGTCTAGTATAGGCTATGCTGGAAAGTGTCAAGTATGTCAAGGACATAAATGATACAAGTGCAGGGCACAGTGAATCCAAAGTTCACTTTTAACAGATCCTAATGTTGTGAAGGATGAGACTCGAGTCGAATGGTCCGGCACCAAGGACGTTGCCTGTTTTAAGTGGGGGAGGATGTAAGGGTCTGTTGGCTCAGGGAGATCGGTAGGCTTCTAGGGTCATAAGTCCCTTGTTATTCTTAGCAGGTGGAAGTTGTGGTGATTGATAAATGGTTAATGCCAAAATACAGATGTGTGGGAATTGGACGAAAAACTTATATATGGGGGTTGGTTTGAAAGAATAGCCGAGTGCAAGGAGTGCACCAAGGTGGTATGAGGTAGACACCTCCTCCTAGGGGTGAAGAAGATTAACCCTGCCCTCTAGTCTCAAGCAGATAGAGGTTCTACATGGATATTAGGGATGAAGTAGAGTAACCCTGCCTTATCATTATATGGTGAGGTTTATTGGTGGATGCATTCTCATGGTCCCTATCTCATTGAAGTGGAGTAGTTGAGCCAATGTTGGGGATGACTCCCGAGGAGTTGTCTATGACCCGAAGACTAGGGAAGCAGAGTACCTAGGCCCTTGCAAGGAGGATGATCATGCAATGGATTGTCCCGATTGGGGAACGAAGTACCCAAAATCTTGTAAGGTGGGATGGCCACTCAATGGGCTATCCATGTCGGACTATTGGAGTTCAAGAGTTGGGCGAGCTATGTGGGTTGAGTTGTAGAGCTAGAAGTCCATGTGTCTTATGGAACAAATGGGGTGATGTACTGGGCACGCACCTAGGTTACCCGAAGTGGAATTTGTATTGAGGTCCAAGATCTCAAGGCTCTATAGTGGGGGTCGAATGTGATGATAGGGATAGGGTTCCAAAAGTGTGCTCATGTGGAGTTGAGCCATGCAGCGAGTCCAAGAGGGTGACGAAGATGGATGAGTTGCATGACCGAAAAGAGGACATGGTCCATAGGCAATTTGTTCTAGGAGCACAGCCGAGTTGAAGGAGAGTTTAGCGACCAAGGATATTGGGTTGGATCATGGAGCAAAGAGATTGGAGCCCAAGTAGGAGTGCAAGGTGATCTATGAGTCCGAGGAGCTTAGACTGGGTGTTTGCATGGAGTTGGTTAGTGTGCACAGGTTGTACATGGAATCAGGTTCACCAGCAAAGTCGTGTAGACATAGGTCAGAGGCTCAATGCAGTTGGAGCTTGGATGGATGAACTTGAAGCTAGATCAAGGAGCCTAGTTGTCCCATAAGGTATGTTTGGTGCTTGAGGGTTATATGGAGCTGAGGGAGGCCAACATGGGGCGCCAATGTTGTGGGAGTACTGGGCATGCATAGGCAGTGTGAAAAGTTGGATCCGAAGGACTTAAGGAGTTTCAGATGGGGTCTGTGTTAGTAGTTAGGGTCTTATGGGGGACTCGAGAGATGAAGGCATGGAGGAGACCTATAAGCTTGTATCGAGGGTGCAAGAGCGGTGTGACAAGACAGTGCTAGAGTAGAGTCAGGGGCTTGAAGGGAGTGCTAGGAGCATCGGGATAAAGGAGACTCGCAAGAGGGTTTGCATGCACTTCTATTCCGCATGGGTGTGTATTAATGTGGTCAGGTGGTGGACACTTGAAAAGGGGTGGCGTAGTCTAGGAGCGAGAAAGGACTTGTTCGCAATGGGAGTCGCAAGTAAGGTTTGCTAGTGTTGCATGAGATTGGACCTCCTTTGGAAGGAAAAAGCTTGTGTGAGCAGCAGGTCGGTCTAGCCTCGTGACAATAACCATGGGGTTTACCATGCAAAGAATACGCTTGATTCTCAGGTTCATGATTTCCTTGTAGCAACACTAGAGAGTGGGACTAGACAAGGAAATCGAAGTGTCCACTTCGAAGCATACAATTGGATCCGGGAATAGTCTGATGATGATCCTGGAGGAGCCTACCACTACGCAATATGGAACGATTACCTTCATTAATGAAAGTGGGCATCACCCTCATTTTGCATTTGCCTTCTGAGTGATAAATTCACTTGATGTGACTTTCCAATCTATTGTAGGATGGGCATTAACTCACTCTCCCTCTCAATTCACCTTTCACCTCGTCACCCTCAATTTGCATTTGCCAACTTAATGGTAGATTCTCTTGAGGTAATGTTCTATTCTATTGCAAGAATAACATTAACTCACTCTCCCCCTCAATTCACTTTCAAATGAAGTGGGATGTGAAGTAGCCTTGAATGAACTAGGTTTTGATAAGTTCGGGTTCAAAAAAACATACTTTCGGATCTCATGAAATCTTGTACTTGGGATTTCATTTGCCTTAGTCAGGTTAATAAATGCGCTCTAGCTATCTTGGTTGAGGTAAAAGCTAGAGTTAAACCTTCCGAAGTTAGAAGTTGCTCATGCCTAGACAAAAGAGCGTGTAGATCTGCCAAACTAGTTTAACTATGTCTTGATAAAAGAACCCTGCCAAATGCTCTTGTAAGAATAAGGCAGCACAGTCCTTGAAATTTGGCTTTATTACCTAGCAAAGAGTACCTCTTCTAAGGAAATAATAAATGCAGCTTAACCTTGGGAGCTGCCCTTGTAGGCAATTCGAAATTAACAAACGATTTGTTAGATTGAAGACTCCCAAGGTATCCACTGAGAATTTGAATTTCGTAAAGAATAATAAATGGCAGCAAAAATGATAGTTCTGCAAAAGGTTGTCTAGCATATCACTTAGGCTGAAACACTATCGATTCTGAAGATTTACTCCCACCACCATCATGAGATCGATGGTCCTGAAAAAGAAAGTTTAAACCAATGGACTATATCATTGACAATTCTGAGAAATACCAGGGCTCACCAAACCAATTTGTGACCCTCTGCTCCTGATTTTGATAAAAGATCCGCTTCTGAGTTGGCTTCCCTATAAAGATGTTTGCATGAGAAATTCTCTAACTTGTCCAAGAAAAATTAAATTTTCTCCAATAGGGGTTGCACTCTCCAATTTGGAGTTTTAGCCATTCTTAAAGAGTTTATGGCAATAGCAAAGTCCCCTTCAATTTGGAGGAGCTTAATTCCTTTCTTTGAACATTCAACAAGCCCAATGAGGAAAACATTAAATTCAGCTATATTGTTGGTTTTATGAGGGATGGGAAGAGATATTTTACCCTTTATGGTTCCTTCATGATCACTAACAATAAAGCCCACACTAGATGGACCCGAGTTGCCTTTCGATGCTCCATCAAAGTTTAGCTTTAGCCAACCTCTCTTGGGAGGAGACCAAATCACTAGATTTCTTTTCACATTTTTGCTTCCTATTTAAGGGGGGACCTTGATCCCATTCCATCTATGAAAAATCTTGGCAGATGTCCCAATCTGTAAATTCTTTCTTAGGAATTGAATCTAGTGCTAGCTTTCAGTTTATGTTTTCCACAATGGAGGTCTCTATGGATATGAGGATCGATTATAGTTTTCTTTATTTATTTCCAAAAATTATTCTATTACCTTCCTTCCTTATTTCCCAGATGATACTAGAAGGGTTGACTTCCTATAGAGAACTAAGAAGGTCATCTTTTAACCTAATTGGCCAACCTTGAAAGAGGGTAACTATATCATTAGGAAGGGTCGATATCCACCCTAGTTTGGCACATAGCCATCTCCAATATTTTTTTGATAAAGGGCAATTAATAAGAAGGTGATCAATAGTTTCCTCAAGTGCCTTACACAGAACACACCTAGAAGGGCCCTCAAAACCCATCTTCTTAAATCTATCCGCTATTAAAATTTTCTTTTTCACTACTAACCAAGCAAATACCCTAGCCTTTGGAATTAGTTTCCCACTCCAAAAGAGTTTTTGAGGGATTCCTAAGTTGCTATCCTTTGTTTGGTTGGCTGAAAGATAATAGCCATCCTTGGCATTGTATTGACCTTTTTTAGAAGGGTTCCAAACCAAGGATTCTCGTCCATGCCTAAAAAATAAATGTTGATGCTTTATTGTCTCTAAAAGCAGTTGCAGTTCATTAAAGGGGAGGGGCGGGCCATCAAAAGCCTTCTAGTTCCAATCTGAAGAAGGATTGTCCTCCGAAAATACCATATAATCCCTTAAATGAATACCCCAATGATGTCTTAGCCAATTTCTAGTGTTTTGAATTGCAATCAAATTGTCTAAACTTGGGTATCCTCCCCAAGAGTCTCCCCAAAAAAGGCATGTGGACCATCATGGACATCCCAAGAAATGAAATCCGCAATTAGATTCCTATCCTTTATTATGAAGTTCCAAATCCTAGATTCCTTTGGCAGGTTAACAACTCTCCAAAGGTTTCTTGATTCTCCATCCATAATATATTTTTCTCCTAAATCTTGGTTGTGAAGATTGTGAATACCCAATCCACCTAATAGCTTTGGTTTGCAAAAAAATTTCCATGCAATTAGGGCTATTCTATTCTTCTCTTCCATGTTTTGCCAGAAAAAGTTTCTCATTTTCTTGATGATGAAGGAATTCATCCCAGTTTTTAGTGCTAGATATGACAAAAGGTAGATGGGGAGGGTTGATATAACCACATGTAACAGGACCAACCTACCTGCCCAGGAGAGTCATTTGCCTTTCCAAGAGTTGGTGCTAGTCTCCAATTAATATTTAAACGGATCCTATAATTTAGAATCCCTTAGGTCTCTGTCTATTGAAATACCCAAATAAATACATGGAAAGTTACCCTTCATGGAGCTAAAAATACTCAAAATTCTTCTCTCCACTTGCTGAGGGATTGAGAAGAAGAATATTTCTAGTTTCTCCTTATTGAATATATGGCCCAAAGCTTTACCATATGAGCTAAGAAGATTTAGAAAATGCTTTACTTCTTTAATTTTAGTTTCTCCTAGAAGAAGGTTATTATTTGCAAACTACTAATGAGTGGCAATATAGTTCGAAGTAATCTTGAGTCCTTCTATCAACCTTCTATTTTGCAAATCCTTAATAGCTCTACCAAATGCCTCTTCCATAATGATAAAGAGAAAATGATATATTGGGTCCCCTTGTATAATACCCCTAGAGGATGAAAAGTAGCCTTTAGGTTTACCATTGATAAGAACTACAAACTTGGCAGTTGAAATGCATTCAAAGACCCAATTTATCCATTGATTATTGAATCCAAAGACTTGCATAGAAAACGGAAATCTACATTGTCATATGCCTTTGATATATCCAACTTGATAATCATCCCTACTTTATTTGTATTCTAAAGGGTATGGATATCCTCTTGAGCAACAATGACGCCTTCTAGAATTGATCTCCTAGGGACAAACCCAGTTTGTTCTTCCGAAATAATACTATCCAATATTATCTTTAATCTGTTAGTTAGTACCTTTGAGAGAATTTTATAAATGGAATTTCATAATGAGATAGGTCTGAAATCCCTTATATTTGATGTCTTCTCTCTCTCTGGGATGAGAGCTATGAAAGATTGATTTCCTTTAGCAGTTTTTCAGATTGTGTGAAGGAATCTAAGGCTTTCACCAAATCCACCCGTAAGATGTGCCAGCAATTTTTATAAAGTTTAGTAGGAAAACCATTCGGGCTAGGTGCCTTATTTGAAGGAAGTTGATTGAGAGCCGAAAAGACTTCCTCCATATAAATCCTCTCAATTAATTTTCTATTTTGATCAAGAGTGATGCCTTTAGGAATGATTGCAAGAGACTTATTTTGCTCCCTTAGGTCCGAACCAGACACATTACTCAAAATATTATTGTAGAAATCAATAATTTCATTCTGAATGGCCCGAGGCTCTTCAATAGGCTAAAGCCCTTGAACCTCCAGTTTGGAGGTTCTATTTATGCTTCTTCTTTCTTGGTAACGTTATGGAAAAATGTGGTATTTTTATCCCCAGCCTACACCCAACCCTCTCTAAATTTTTGTTTCCAAAAATTTTCTTCTTTCAAGAGGATGTCTTCATATTCTACTAATAACTCCCTTTCCTTGATGTAATTCATCTTGGGAAATTCCATCATTATTATTTTCTCATTTAGCTCCTCTAACAAGGATTATAAGGATCTTTTAGTCTCGAAGATATTCTTAAAGTGTGAAGCATTCCAATCAAGTAACTTCCTCATAATATATTTTAATTTTAAAATGAAACAAAACAATTTTGAACCTTCAAAGAAGCCTTCATTCTACCATTGCTCTATAAGGGGAAGAAAATTTGGGTCTTTCATCCACATGTTCTCAAATTTGAAAGGATGTTTTGATGAATTAGAATCACCCTAAAAGATCATAACATGAGGATAGTGATCTGATCCAGAGCATGGTAAAACTCTTCACTCCAAAGAGAATGGAAAAGAAGAAAAATCCCCCATCCAAAAAAACCTTTCTATTTTTTCTCAATAATGTTGAATCCTAATCTCCTGTTGTTCCAGGTGTAAGTACTATCCCCTGACTCCACCTCAATAAGACCATTCCTTTCCACCCAGTCATTGAAATCATGTTGATATTTTCCAAGCCTACTGAGGCCACCTTTTTTGTCTTTCAAACTTCTAATAAAATTAAAATCTCCACCAATGAAAATGTTTTCATTCTGATGATGCAACAAAAGTGCATCTAGGTTTGACCAAAAAATACTCTTGAAAGCCTGAGACACAGGTCCATAGATGTTTATCAACAAGAAAGACAAATTTGAAGAAAAATCCTTGACTGACACCATCAGCGAGTTGGTACTCGATACCACTCTTGCAATCTGAACCAGGGAGGGTTTTGATAAGATGATAAGGCTCCCATATGCCCCTTTTGCTTGAACTAACTCGCATTTGCAATCAAAGTACTGATTCTTGAGACCTTCTCCAACATTTTTGCTTGTTGTATACTGAGATTTGTTTCTTGGAGCATAATGATTTTAGCAAAGATCAAGAGGATTCTTATCATGACCAATCTTATTTTTAAGGGCATTGAGGCCCCTAACAGTCCAAGATAAGATTTTGATTTCTATTCAGGAAGGGATGATTCCCTCCTTACTTTCAATAAATTTTTTATCTTGATTTGACCTTCTTCTTCTCCCTCTAAAGATGTATACTCACTGAAGGATTTCCTACCTCTCTTTCGACGAGTAATGAAAATTCAGGCTTGGGGTTGTCATCAAATAGAACTTTCTTGATACCCAATCTTGATGCAGGATCATCCTCGGTCTATGAGCAATCTTGCATCAACTAAAAATATTTCCTTTCAATTTAGTTCTTGTTCAGTTTTGTGTGCAGTTTTCTATGTTCCTACCAGTATGTTCCAGTGGTAGCTTACTTTTCTTTGTAGATCATATTTTTGGTTTCCAAGCTGGTTAATGTGCTTAATTCCATATTTTCAGTCCATTTGGATTCTTTTCCGGCAAGATATTGCTTCCGGTTTGACGGTTTCTAGGTTTTGGGGAAGTTTTGGGCTTACCAATTGGAGATTCTTCTTTTTCGGAGTGGTGTCATGTTGTGTGGGTCTATTTTGGGTCTTTCTTAATGTTCCTAAGTCCTTGGCCAACCTACCTATTGATCCGCACTTTTTGGTGGTTCATTTTCAGAGAATTTTATTTCACTCTTGAGGCTGACCTATTTACACGTTTCATTTTCCTGTCTTGGTAAATGTAATCTTTTGTGGCCGACTTGGATATGTTCCAAAGGGTATATATATGGAGTTAGTAATTATTTTCAGGGCAATAGAGATTGGAAGATAGTTTTAGATTCATGATTAGAGATCTGGTTGACTCCAAGAGTTCCGGATGGATTGTATTTGGCATGTTAGCTTGCATGTAACCGATTGATTACCAGATGTTCTATGATGACTATATGATGATAACTGGCTGATTACTGGAGGTTTTAAGACAATAATATAATTTTTTATGTAATCTTTCTATGTTTTATTGTTTCTTTCGTTGTGTTACTCTTTTTGCATAAGTTAGTCAATTCTCTTTTGAGGATTCACTGGTTATGGCTACATCAATTGGTATTAGAGCTGGTTATGAACCAGTTGGTGGAAGAGTTGGTTTCAAACCTTGAGGCGTTCCTTTGGATGGACAGATCACCTATTGGAAGCAGGTTGTGTGTGTGTTCAATAGATCCCCAAGTGAGAGGAAATTGAAACTGGTAGTCAGATCACCGAGTTGAGGTAGTTCACCAGAGTAAAGGAGGAGATGTCACCTAGAAGGATGAACCCCCTGAGGGTAGAGCAGATGATGGAGGATTTCAAGAATGGGATGAGGAATGAGATCCAGAATGCATTGGCTCATTTGCGGAGGAATCTGGATTTTGAGGATGAATATGAAGAAGCTAGAGAAGATATTAAGGCGGAAGAGACTGAAGGGCCAAAAAATGAAAGAGAGAAAATATTTCTAAGAGCAATGGCACAAGAAAGTAAAGTTCATAAAGAAGATGTTTCAAACTTTTCTGGAACACTGAACATGGAGGATTTGATTGATTGGATCAGAGAGTTGGAGGATTACTTTGAGTTTGAGGATGTCAAGGACCCATAGAGAATCTGATTGGCACAAACTAAGTTGAAAGGGCATGCTACCTTGTACTGGAAATAATAACAGAGAGACAAAGTGGAGAATGCTGAAATGAAGATCACCCAGTGGAGACAAATGGTTGCAAGACTAAAGGCCAAGTTCATATCGGGAGACTATGAGTTGGAATTGTTCAAGAATTTGCAAAACTTGAAACAAAGAAACATGATTGTGAAAGAGTATACTGAGGAATTCTACAAGGTGATGATCAGATCTGGACTGGAGAGATAGATAGAGAAAAGGTGGTGAGGTACATAAATGGACTTGCATTTAACATTCAGGATGAGATGAGTATGTTGAGGGTTTACGTCGTTGAAGAAGCTTACCAGTACGCTTTGAAGGCTGGGGAGAAGGTGAGGAGAAGATAGTCAATTAACCATAGAGGGAAGGAGAGATTCAAGGGGTAGATGAGTATAAAGAAGCAAAATGTTGAAGAAGAATCAAAACCTAAGTGGAGTAAAGAATCAAAATAGAAAACATAGAGGAAAGGTAGTGGTAGTAGCAACAGAGAATTTCTCAGAAAATGTTTCAAGCGTGGAGAAACCAGACATAGATTTTATGAATGTAAGAAGGGAATGACAAGAAGTTGTGTGGAAAATGAGGAACCGGAAGGTGAAGTTACCGGAACCAACTGTGCATCGGAGCAAGGAGAATCCCTTATATTCTGAAGAGTCATGATGGAGCAGAGCAGTGAAGATACCAGACCTACTCAGATATGGAGTCTTTTCTAGACTGTGTGCAAATCAAGTGGTAAGTGCTACAAGGTTATTGTGGATAGTGGATGTACTGATAATTTGGTATCTGAGGAGATGGCAGTGAAACTTGGATTAAAGAGGCTTGAGCACCCTTGTCCTTACAAGGTAAGTCGGTTACAAGATAATCAAAAGTTATAAGTAAAGGAGTAGTGTTTGGTGAGTTTTAATATTGGGTCTTTTAGGGATGAGGTCTTGTGTGATGTTGTATCTATGAGTTCTTGTCATGTCTTGTTGTAAAGACCTTGGCAGTTTGATAGAGAAGCTATCTATGACTGTAGAAGAAACCTAATCACTATTGAGAAGGGTGGGAAGAAGTTCACATTGGCTTCTTTGAAGGAGAAAGAGAAGGAGGTGAAGAATTTGAATCTTGAGAGAAGTTTCAGTACTGAGAAACTAGTTGCAGAGGTTATACCAGAAGGTAGCATGAATTTGTATAAGGATTTGGTAGATAAGTCTGATAACAAGATAGAACCAGATGACATAAAGCTTATGATGATAAATCATGAAGTCTTATGGTATAAAAAATCCTTAGTTTCATAAGAAAGAGAACAGTAAGTAGAGACAGTGTGCAGATCTGAAGCAAGGGAAGATAAATAAAGAGAGTTGGGAGTTAGAGAATCTGGTTGAGGGTTTGGAGGATCTAAGGAAGAGGTTTGCCGATAAGGAAGATGTTTGGATCAGGAATGAGCATGGGATCTATATCCCAAATCCTTTTCGATGTTCATGAGTTGCCTCTCATGGTACATCTCTTTCTACCTAGGGTGTCTAATGCAAGAGCATCCTCAGTTTATGAGCAATCTTGCATAAACCAAAAAAAATTCCTTTCAGTTTAGTTCTTGTTCAATTCTATGTGTAGTTTTTCTATGTTCCTACTAGTATGTTCAGGTGGTGGCTTTATTTTCATTGCAGATCATATTTTTGGTTTTCAAGCTAATTTATGTGCTTAATTCCATATTTTTAGTCCATTTGGATTCTTTTCCGGAAAGATATTGTTTCCGGTTTGACTGTTTATGGGTTATGGGGCAATTTTGGGCTTACCGGTTGGAGAATCTTCTTTCCAGAGAAGTTTCTTGCTGTGTGGGTCTATTTTGGGTCTTGCTTAATGTTTCTAAGTCCTTGGCCAACCTACCTATTGATCCGCACTTCTTACTGTTTCTTTTCTAGAGAATGTTCTTTCATTCTTGGGCCCGACCTATTTACACATTTCATTTTTCTTTGTTGGTAAATGTAATCTTTTATGGCCGAACCAGATATGTTCTAGAGGGTATATATATATGACATTATGTAATCATTTGTAGGGCAGTAGAGATTAGAAGAAGGTTTTAGATTTGTGATTAGAGATCTAGTTGACTCTGAGAGTTCCGGATGGATTGTATCTAGCATGTTAGCTTGCATGTAACCGGTTGACTACTGGATGTTCTATGATGGTTGTATGATGATAACCAGTTGATTACCGATGGTTTTAAGACAATGATATGATTTGTTTCTATAATATTTCTATGTTTTATTGTTTCTTTCATTGTGTTACTCTTGCTCATAAGCTAGACAGTTCTCTTTTGAGGATTTATCGGTTATGGTTGCATCAAATTTCCTCTTTTCTTTAACTTATGAATAGAGGGAAGCAAGAGGGGTTTCTATTACATTTTCAAAATCCTCATCCTTTGCCATACAATCAACCAAGAGTCTCTGACTATTGGAATCCAAACCCATGTTTGGAGGAGGAAACATATACTACGGGGATTCCTCTAAAGGATTTTGAATTTCTAAGAATAAGTTAATTTTACTTGATCTTTGAATACCATTGGTACGAAAAGGAGAGGTTGGTAATGATAGATTTAGGGAAGGATATTCAAGACAGATGTTAGGCTCCTCCATACCAGAGTGAAATAGTGAAGGATCAGGAGAAATTTGGATCCTAGGCTCCTAATTAGAGGCTTCATGAGTAGTATCTTGGTGACTCTGCATAATTAGAGGAGATCCTTCAATACTTGTGGTAGCATTCAGCTCTTGCATTATTTCCTCTTTCAGGTTCTTCGTATCAGAAAGGAGTTCCAAGAGAGCCTAATTCTTAGATTCTGAAGGGTCTATTTGGGTCGGATTAGAGCAATTCTTAACCTTCCACGACTGCTTCCTTTTCTTGGAGGGTCTCTTTAATTTAGATGAAAAATATTTGCCCTTTCCCTTAAAGGAAATGGTCTTCTTTTTTGCGGGTTTATTCTTTTTCAAGCTGATACTAGAAGATCTAGCTTTTAGAGGGCTTCCCTGAGCTCTTCTAGAATATTTTACTATGGCTGCATTGTGGTTGGGAAAACAAGAGTCCAAAAAAGGAGGGGCCAAATTTTCTTCACCCTGTTGGGAAGAAGGGAGCTTATTATTTGACTTCATAAGGGGGTCCTCTGATAGGTCTTGAAGACAAACCTCATTGGATTGGAATAGTGGATCAATTGGCCATTCAGGGAACTACCTAAGATAATCTGCTCTCGGAGAAGGGGGTGAACTCACAATACTGGTTCCCACTTTTTGACCAACTTTGACACTTAGATGGACATTTTGAAAGGAACCTTCACTTTCCGACACCTATAACTTTTAAACCGCTAATAATTTGAAGATGATGCAAACCAGTGATTTGTAACATCTTGTTTTTAGATTCTAAATATTTGTTTTTTTTAATTTTTTTTTTTTAAATATTGATTTTTCTATCTCCCTCAAAAAGTAATTTTTTACAACAAACAACATTTTTGAAGAGTGATGTGCATCTTGAAATGCATAACTTTTTTTCTATAAATGATAAAAACTTAATTATTTTGAATTTTGGTTTGTAACATCAATACCTAGAGTTTTCAGTTGGTTTGATAGTGATATGTTGAATAATTTTCATTTTATTAAGTTTTGAAGTCCGACTAATTATAATTTAGATATAGGTGTATGTTTGAATACATAACTTGTTCTATATATATCAAAATCAAATTTTATTTTTTTTGTTAGAAAGAAGACATCAATACCTAGTGCAAAGATATTTTTCAGAATTTTTTTGAATTAGTTTACTATTTTTCCCAATGCATTGAACAAAGAAATTCATGTTCGGTGAAAAACCTACATTCATAAGAAATAAAATAGACATATATTAATAAAATTAAATATATTAAAAAATATACTATTTGGAAAACATATAATAAGGACTAAATACTTAAAAAATAAAACTTTTATATGAATTCATTTGACCCCTTAAAAGCTAATGTAAAATTGGTTTTTTATCAACATTTGATAGATGCAAAGGAGACTCCATTGCAAGTACTATCCAATAAATTTGTATCTAAAAGCCTTTGATCTAACACTCTTCAATTAATTACTTCAAATGGGACCTCTTAAAGCTTAAATCATTATATTTTCTTAAAAATGTATGATTTCAGCAAAAAACAAGATGTACCAAAAAGTGGGAACTAGTATTGTGAGTTCACCCAAGGCATTTTCTAAGATACATGTTAGTAAGCCTCTTCACAGATTGCTTCCATCTGCCAACTTCAGAAACAATTTCCACTTCTCCATAAAACCCAAATTCTAGATCTATCTCCACATAAATATTGGCCACATCTCCCAGCTTACCATTGAGAAAATATTCTTCAATACCTATCAAAGTACCCAAATCATCCCCAATCTTTAAGAGAGCCTCTACAGACCATAATTCTGAGGGAAGGCCAACTAAGCTAAGCCAAATCGAGGATTTTTGGATTTTATCAGATTGAGGATCAACCCCAAGCTTCCAATCGAAGAAATGGAATGAAGATCTGTGGTAAAAAATTGGTTTCCCATAAATAATGCATTGCTTTAAAGTGGAATCAATGCATTGAATGAGGAAGAAATCATTCTGCAAGAAGTGGACAGAGACCATGCAAGAAGTGGACAGAGACCATACCTGGAAAGGATTGAAGCCACCAATCTAAGATCACTTGATTATTACCACCCACACCACACCATTTTGTGAAGAATACTTTTTCTTTGAGGTGACTACCAGCTGGATCAATGGCATCTGAAGGGAGAACAAAAATCTTACTACCAGAACCCTTCTTTTTCCATACCTTCTTCTCTAACTCAGCTCGAGCACCCTCTTGGAAGATGGAGAGCCCTTCCTTTCTGAATCCTTGGAAAAGTTTAAGAGCATTCCTCCTCAAGAATAAATTATTTCTTTTATTCAAATCATGGGATAGGCCCCCAAAGCTGGTACACCATTGAGAGTATGTGATCATGCGAAACCTGTTGAGATTTTTTTTGCTGCCATCGCAAGCCACCATCTTTCTTTCTGGATCCTACGCTGCCATTTGTTAATTTTTTCCTAGAGAAAGAGGGATCTTCTCCTTTACGAAGGTCCAACCTCAAATTACCCAAGGGGATACAATTTGAGCCCATGGCAACTGAATTGGTCCAAGCCTTGGGTATGGGGGGAGGATCTTGAGTCCATGTTTCCTTGGACCGAGGGAGGCTATTTTTAGCAAGGGAATACTTCAAACACGATCCGCCAAATCCCTTACGAAGCGAAAGCCTTGGATAATTGTCATGCCCATTTCCCTTCTAGAGGGAGAAGCCCTCAAAGGAGAAAAAGTTATTTAGGAAATTTGGGCCTTTAAATCCCCCTCTTTCCTTCCTAGTGGACTTGTTCGGGGGTATCTACAGAGCTAAAATGGGAATCTTCTTGAAAATGTAAAAATTTCTTCCTTTCAACTAAACGGGACCGCAGAGAACTTTCCTTCTAGAAAACCCTGAAGGCCTAGAACCATCACAAGCAGCAAAGCTTAACCATGTAGCTCCATTTCACCCAGACAAGTTCGTGCGCAGCCCAGGCAGGTTCGGTCGCCAAGCTCGCATAGACATGATTTTATGAGTTTTTCTCTTGCATTAAAACTTGATCGTGGGATTAAAAGTTGGCATGCGGTAATGGTAAATTACCCTTATCTCAAATTTTATTAGAACATCATATCAACAACTTAGAAAATAGTCAAAGATAACCTGTAAATGTGTAGTGAATTTCTTTGAGGGTACAAGTAAATTATAGTAACAAATTTTCTAAATTCAAGACTAATGAATAATCTTCACAAATTCTTTTCTAGATAATTGAGGATACTAAGATGAAATAACATTAAATACTCGAAATACAAATTCAAGGTTCATAAATTAAATTAAAAAAAAAAATGAGCATCTTGTTGGTACATAAAACTTAAGTGGGAAAAGTAAGTTCAATCGTAAATTTTAAATTTTAAACTAAAATTTTATGTTTATTTCTAAATCTTGTGTTACATACACATTATCAATAGAAATCACACCATTTGTATGGTGTTAATTGCATAAATTATAACCTAGCTAGCATGAGGCTAAAAGAAATATAAGTGCAAGTCACATAATTTTTATTGCTACATTTCACACCTATTTTAACATCCACATGAACTATCATGAGAATGTATGTAGAAATAAAATAAAAAAAGTCAACATGAAAGTAAATCAATAACTATATTATGGTTATTCTAAAGGAAAGTGGTTTCTTATTTATAATATTTTGAAAATTTGGTGATTGGATTTTAGATTTAGAGTGTGGGACTCACTTTCATAATCAATTTATTATTATCATTAAGTATTAGTATATGGAATTTCATTTGTTCAAGGAGCTCCCATCAAAGATTCTATTTCATGTTAACCTTATTCATCTTCTAATATAATTCTAGAAATTGGATATATTTCATTGTTTTATGGCCATCATTGAGAAACCCTTAGACCCTTGTCATCAAATACTAGGGAGAAAGGGAATTATATATGCTCATATTATGTGTATTAAATAAAGAAGTACACTTTGAATTTATTAGTTAGATAATGATCCTCTAGATTTCATGTCTATCATGCTTATGAGAATCATAAAAGAATTTCAACAAAGAAAATTTTAGATGCTCATTACTCAAAATATGCCCAGCACGATTTTAGAAAGAGAAAAAATAGAAAAAATAAACAAATAAAAGATTTTTGTTGGATTGGGACCATTATGTGAAAGTTATGGATTGCCAATACAAAAAGTGTGTGTTTTGATTTTGAAAATAGATATAACAAATTAAAATTAATTTTTATTAAATACAATTATATTGTAAAAGGTTTGAAGTTTATTTATAAATAGAGATATTAAAAGATATAAGCTTATATTTATAATGAAAAAATATAAAAAAAACATTAGAAACCAACACTTAATATTTTCGTATAATTTCTATCTTAGATTATGTACAATTTTTTTTTAAAGTCAAACACTATATCACTTTACATGATCCAATATTGTTTCTAACCATTATTGGGCAAAGATTCATCATGAATTTGACATTTTAAATCCTAAATCATACACAATTCTTTATAATAAATTTACCAACTTCATTTAATACGTCCATATTTTCAATTTTACATTATAGCTGAAATTTGCATTCTGCATATTTTATTATCTGCATCTAGCTTCTCACTCAGATTGTCTACATTTGGATTCCTGTTGTTATCTCCGGTTTCGCAGTTGCTAAATGTTCTTCCTTTCCTTTATATACTACTCACCTGTAAGCTATTGATGAGTGTATTATAAACTGATATGGTGACCATGTGAAGGCATAAAATCTGCATAGAATTACGATGGGGGAATAAATAGCGTGCAAGAAAAGAATAGCCATTTAGTTTGGCATTAGAAGAGTAGGGTGAAAATATGTCTAAGAGTTTGGAGCTCCTGACCTCCACTGAGCATGGCGTCCAAAGATGCATTGCAGATTGTGAAGATTTTAACCATGGGTTGACTATTTAAAAAGTATAAATACCTGTGACCTATGGAAAGCGGTGAGAGTGGAGACCATATAATTGCATAGTCATACAAAGAGAAGCTTCTTGTCAGCCATTAAGATAGCTGCTCTTCACGATAGATTGAGAAAAGTATGTTTTCTTTATAAATCTTTATAAATCTTTTTGTTGTGGGGCTTCGAGTTTTTTATTGCAATTTACAATAACACTATAATCATTTTTTTATTAGAGTAAAATAGGTTTTGAAGGGATCCTAAAATCCTTAACAAAAAGAGACAGTCAAAAACAAGAAAGAATAGACAAAAGTCAACAACTGACCAACAGTGGACCAACAGGAAGGTACACAGACTCGACAACCTACTAAAAACATTTCAACATCTTTGAAGCTTCAGCATTCTTGCTAATAACATTTTCATTGATGTTCAGAACATCATGAAAGACTTGGGCTTGTTAATTCTTACCTTTTCCATGACTACGGGTTCTGGTAAAGAGACCAAGAAGAGGTCTAAAGTCCGCTCCATGTTGAACAACCGCAATATTCTTCCTATCATCCTTCACAGTGGCAGAGGGGTAATTTGAATTACTCTTAGACAAATCTTTGAGGGTCTTTGCCTTCTCGTTTAATTGTCTGAGGCCTTCAAAGCTATTTTGCATAACATTTATGCTCACAGCTACCACAACCCTAAGCTTATCATGGACTTTGCCAATGGAAGCTTCGAGAGACCTAATTTTTGTTAGTCCCAACTGGTGATGACAGTGGAGGGGTGAATCAACACTTTACCATTTTTAACCAATTAAAACTTTTAACTTAAGTTTTCATTAACTTAACATTCATCAATATAAATAGCTACTGTAGAAGAATAAGCATACATGAAAAGATACACAGTGACACCAAGATTTATCTCGTGGAAACTCAAATGGGAGAAAACCATGGTGTGAGTAGGAACTCACAAAATATGTACTCTTCTGGAGTATGCCTGGTGAGGAGCCATCCTTGTTAGGAGATTACAAATACACTATTAGGTGCCACCCAGTTAAGAGATTTTGTTTAAGGCCTATTAGTGTCTTTATCTTGTTAACGGTAGCTTTGTCAAAGGTGTTAAGATCATCAATTAAGATGACACTCGGTTAAGGGATGTTTACAATGGGACCTGTTAAAGTCCACCCTATTAAGGGATTTTAGTTGCAATGGTTAGAGAGCAACATAAAGATGATCTGTTGGAGTAGCTACCAATAGCTTGATCAGACCACACTGAAAAACCAAACTCTATCTGCACCGGTTGTATCTTCTCTGTACAATACTAATTTCCTGCTTATACATTTAGCTTTGTACTCTGTCGGTTCTCTATCCTTCGGCTCTGCACTATGCTCTACTCCCCCTGTGTTCACACTTTCTCACATAGCTATCCATATTAACAACAACCTCATCAAAGTGAATTAAGTGAATTTAATACCCTTTGGATCTGTCACCAACTTTTCCCTCCAAAACATTATATTCAAAATTTTGTTACCGCGCCATAAATCACTCTCCATAAATCATTTCAGGAATCTCTGCCAAAATAGTCATTCATGCCAATAAGTTTGCCAGTTGACTGGAGAAGACTGTCGATTTATCTGGATGTTAACCAGAACGTTACCAGTCTGTCAGTTACAAACTCTATCGATGTACGGAGCAAAATCTACTTACTGATTACCTTTTGTATACTAATGTGCCGGCCTACTCTTTGCTTGTCGGTTGACCTCTTCAATGCTGGTCTACGACTCTACTTGCTGCTTGTCGGTTGTCCTCTTGTGTGTCGATCTACTCACTGCTTAGCCTATCTACACACTGTTTAGCCGGTTAACCACTGTATACCTGTCAACTTATTTCTGATAGACTGTGAGGACTTGGGAAATGATGTTACCAACAATGAAAACCATATCATTCACCGGTCATACAAAATGCACCAGAATGCTAACAATCTTTTCCTCATGATCCAGCTTCATAGTCCGCACATCCTTGGCCACATTTTGAATAAGGGCAAGCATTTTATCTACATTATCCATAGGCAAGGACTCGTTCACACTTAACTGTCCTTGATCCATTTTGTCATAAAGGGAATTAACCCTTTCCTTGAGTAAATTGATTTCCAACAGCATCCATTTAAATCATTTAACCTATCCTTCTCTCACATCCTTTACTACTATTAGCATATCCCCTTATCTCATGGAAGAGGACCTCTTATCCATTCCAATAGGGGTACCTTTATCAATTTCAACAGGGATCTCTATGTCGAAACCCATACCTTGTGGGTCCCCCCCATACTCAAGACTGACAACCTTGTCCTCGGCTATCTCAACAATTTTCTTTTTGACATTTAAATTTTCCAAGGACTTCTTGACATTTCAACAACCTCGGACACTTTATTACCCCCAATGGTCAAATGAGATAAATTCAAGCATTTTTCCTTCTCTTTCACCTTTCTAAATTTAAAAGATTTAGACAATTCCACCACCAAGGTTTTGTCCTTCAAAGAAAAGCTAGGAGAGGAGTTGGGAACATACTCCTCTGAAGGCACATACTTAGAGTCTTCATTCTCAGTTTCATACCTATGAGGCCATCTAGGAGCAAGCTTTTTCTTCCTAGGGAATTTACAGCTACCAATATGGAAGCAAGCATCATCATCACAAGGCGCAACCTCAGAATTAGTAGAATTTTTTTCTTAAATGTCGAGAAATTTTTTGGGGAAATTCAATTTTGCGATTGGAGACCAAAGGATTATTTTGAATGGCCAAGGCTTTGACATGCTCCATGAGAAGTAGAATGAGGCCTTCATGAAGGACTGGGGAATTGGGGTTATTTTTATGAGAATTAATACAATGGCTAAGAGAAGAAAGAAGATAAAAAGGCAATGAAATCCATTTGTCACATGCCTAAAATGGTAGCTAAACAAGCTAGTAAAATGACCATCAAGGGTTAAATACCTCGTGATCACTTCAACAACATCGAACCAAAGGGATTTGATGGAAACCCATTCATAACCCCCATTAGTGGTTCTTTGAACCTTATTTCATTTAGTACCCTTGAAAAAGACATTGGTTGCCTCATCAAATGCCTTTCAGTCTCTATAGAATTTCTTGCCTTCCGCCAACATTCCTGTAATTTTTTTAACACTATTAAGGTCTTCCATGATAGTGATTTTGACCTTGTAATCTAAAAGAATTCAATTCTCCCAACCATCCAGAAAGGCATTGGTCACTAGAGGATCATGGCCCTGAAGTTTTTCCATATAGGGGGTAATACCGCCCACCAAAAGCTTTCCCCACATAAACTGTTTGTTCTATAATTTTTCATAGGAGGTAATCTCTTCTCTATTTCTTTCTCCATGCATATATTTTTTGTAGCTAATAGGGAGCCCACAACCACACATAAAAAATAAAGACCCCAAATGGCAGGCATAAACTAGGCTTGAAACCACCTTGGGCCAAGAAAACTTAAAATTAAAAGATCTACCTTTTTCCATAAAGGGGAGTGAACATCTCATCCATCTCATCCACACAAGATGGGAGTAATGAATCATCATTACCAATAAATCCATCCTCTTAATAAAATCTAATATCATTAGTGATCAGATGTTTATTTTTTATGGGGATGCGATAAAAAGACCCACAACAAACAATATGATGTTGCTTGACACCAATGTTGGCAAAGCCATCAACCATCTTATTTGCCCAACAAAAGACATGAGATATTTTAAAATCCTCCAAATATTTAAGCATATCAATGCAAGCAAATATCATACTTTTAATTTTCCAACTAGGGGCTTGAACACCCCTTAAACAATTAATAATATTTTGAGAGTCACTTTCTAACCATACCTTCTTATAGCCATATTAGAGACTACCATTTTGATACCAATGTAGTCTACCATTGCCTCAATATATTGATTTGTATAGATTACATTACAATCATTTTTACAATCTACAATTTACAATTCTTTTTATTTGTCTTCAAGTCAACCAAGATATACATAATATATTTAAGATAATAGACACCACTAAATATAGAAAAAAATTTCTTTATTCCTTTAAAGAAATTATGAATTTCCTCTTAAAAGATAAAAAATATTTTTTAAAAAAATATATGATTTCTTTTATTGTTTTATTGTTGTATTCGTTTATTTGTTTATTGTTGTCACAATCCAACAATCTCCACCTTAACAATTATTTACCTAATACCTGCCCAAGCCCAATCAAGGCATATACTCCTCATACTTACTATTGAAATCTCAACACATCTCTAATCACAAGAGAACTACAAGCTCACCAATATCTCCATGTATCCATGAGCACATGTAACCAATCAATCCATGCTAAGCTCCAAATGCAACATCACACTCTCATGAAGCTCCCAAGCAAATGACCAATGTACTCAATACCACAAAAATTAAACATGATCAACTATCAAAGTTTCAACTACCAAATTAGGAATCTATCCATGTCATCATGATCTAACATCTCCTCAAATGAAGATCAACAAACACAACTTTGAGAAATAAAAAAAATGTGAAACCTATCAAGTTGTCCAATTGCATTCAAGCCACCAACTCCACAACTCACATGCAACTAGTAACTAATCATCCAATGCTTTCATGTAAACATGGGCTAAAACTAAGAACCCTACATAATCATTCCATTCTATTCCACAAGATTACTATTGTTTCCTTTCTGACAATATTAATAAGAACCAATGCCAGGTCTTCCCAGTCTTCATCAAACATATTTGCAAGTTTCTTCAACTTTTCTACCAATGCCTTGTCCAATCCTTGTTTCACTAAAAAATCATGCATCTTGTGTTTCTATAGCTCAAAGTTATTCTTTTCATTAAATTTCCCCACCTCAAACCTTGCATTCAAAACCTTCATCATTTAATCCTACAAATTAAACACCAAATCCTAACACAGTCACTACAAAAAATAATCACTCTAATACCACTTGTTGTTAATGTGGAAGCATAAACCTAGAAAGTTAAATATTGTAGCACAAATTAATTGCAAAGAAATAACAAAGATAATGCAATGGAATAATAGAATAACACATAAGACAGTAATGTACATGGTAAAACCTTGACAAAATGCCAAGGAAACACCCATGGGGAAAGGTATCGGTATTCTTATTATTCAAAGAATACAATTACAATCCACAACTGCTACTATAATAATTTCTCTTCCAATTTATAATAACATTACAATTGCTCTCAACCAATCTACAATTCACAACTCTTTCTATTTACCTTCAAGACAACCAAGATATATATAATATCTTCAAGATAATAACCACCACTAAACATAGAAAAAACTTGTTTTATTCCTTTAAAGATATTATGAATTTCTTCTTAAAAGATAAAAATTGTTTTTTTCTAAAAAAGATTATTTATTTTATTGTTTTATTATTTCACTGCTTTATTGTTGTCACAATCCAACACTTGGAGACTTTTGGGAAATTTCTAATCCATGAAGATAAGAGTTGTGTACTCCAGCAGTTTCATGCTTAATGTGATATTATTCAAGACATAGTTCTAGGACTATAAAAAGTAAGACAGAACCATAAATTTTTAGTAACTGGTGGTGTTTATTGCATTGTTAAAGTCAAGAGAGGTGTTTTTGTTATTATTAATTTTAAGTTGCCCCAATATCCAATCCTAGTGATGTGGAAATATCACTCAAATCAAAACTCCAATGTTTCTATGTGATTTCTAATTGGACATTCATGGTGACCTATTGAGCTTGTATCTATTCTATGTACACATCTAAGGATTTTCAAGTTGTAGTCATAGCACTATAAGAAAAAAGATGTACCCACAAAACATCCAATACTTGGTGTTTAATGACATCAAAATAAAGAGTGCAATGTTGGTGATTTTTTTGTTTATTGTGTTTTTGATGAAGTGTGATGATGGTGCATAGGAATGAATATTTCTAAAGATGTAGTTCTCAATTTTTGGGTGGCATATTATTATTCGTAATAGAATTTGAGCACATAAGGGGTTTGAATATATTTCTATGTGCGGGTTGAAGATATATGTATTGGAGTGATAAGGAAAATAAGGTGTTACAAGGTTAATTAGACAATATTTTTTTGGATTTCATTGGCATTTCAATGGGAATTTAAAATCTTAGTGCATGCAAGTCTCATTTTTTTTCATTTAATGAATAATAAGTCAAAACTTTGAAGGCATGGGAATGCAACAATAGAGGTTGTAATATTTCTAGATATTTTGAAATTTTAAAGAAAGTATTGGCATTGTGAAATAAAATGGTTACGACAGTTCTCATCTACTCAAGGGTAGTGGGTGATGTATGTTATAGGAGACATGTTTTTTGTTCATTGATGTGTTGATGTTAAGTATGGTAAGTGCTTTCATGTTCTTCCTATTGATGATACCATCAAAATTATCTCTAAGAATTTTTTTGATGCCTATTTGAATCCCTATTTGTTGGAAACTTATCACTTAGTGAGGAAAGGGGATATTTTCTTTGTAACAAGTTGCATAGTGTGAAGTTTAAGGCAATTGGCATAGACCCTAATGTCTATTGCGTTTGTGTTTGTGTTTGTTAGTGAGGAAAGGAGATATTTTCTTTTAGTACTTCCTCTAGCACTAATTTTGGAGGGTAAGGACTAATAAGTGTTACTTTGGAGGATGGTGGCACTAGAGGATGGAGGATTTCCATCATCTCAAGATAGCTTCTAGCTTTGAGATGGCGCTTTGAATGAGAAGTGTTCTTGGCTTTAATTTATATCTTTTTTTTTTTAACTTTCCTTGTTGGTGCTAACAAATTTGAAGAATGCATATATTGTGAATCTATATCTTTGAAGATAGGTAAGGGGTGTGATCTTGAACTCAAAATGGATTGTTGCCCAAATAATTGATGAGACCGTGACCATGAATTATACCCTTACAAATTTCAATAGACAACTTGATTGATCACATTCTATGATAAATTATATAATACCATACCATTTTGTATGGTACTTTCTATATTATGATGTCCTAAACATATCATTCTATAGAGAGAATAACCACATCCCTCTTTATTATCTAAATTTATATTTATTAATTATACCAATTGCTTAAATAATTCATTTTTAAAAAAATATTTTCATCTTCAAATGTTTACTGCATTACTTGACCCACTTAAAACTTTAAGAATATCCACCATACACATTTTAGAGGTGATGTAATAATATTAAGCATAATAGCTACCATACACATTTGGATCACTTGAGACATTGTCTATGTTTACTATTATGTGTAGCCTATTAGTAATGATTCATATTGAATTATACAAATTTAGTGTCAATCTTCGTCCTAGTAACATCTATTTTCCTATACCTAAGAAAAAATAATCTATAATACATCAAAATCTATTTTCATCATAACTCTAGAACTTGAATATTGAAATCTCTTGATTCAATTTCAAAAATAATACTTAATATTCTTTTGTTTTATCTTAACTCTCTACTCTTTAAATTTGTATTTATTAATGATTATAATGAACTTAAATAATTCATTTTAAAAATTATTTTCATCTACATATATTTAGACATTACTTAGACCCATTTTTATTACCATACCCCTTTTATAGATAGCATAATATTTTACTTTATATTACATCAAAAAAATGTAACCATTATTCATTAAATTACCAAATCCTAAAAGACATTAAGTGATTTAACAAACGGAAGACAACTAAAACCATAAGCCCGTCTAAATGACTAAAGTGGTTAACTCTCTACAACGTCGCAGGTTTAATTGTTAAAAACTAATGAAATTGTATATATGAAGATGCAATGTCAATTATCAAATCTAACAAATAAAAATTCTGATGTCGAGAAGTTTGATGTAACCAACAAATCCGTAGTCAAAAAAGGAAATGCCACAATTAACATTAGTGGGCGTCATCATGCATTCTTACAAATCATGGTAATATGATATATGGAATCGTGTGATATGTGGACCCATATCACAGAGGAAACCATGTGGGAGACAGCAGATTCATGTGGAAAAAATGGAGAGCCTATATTATGTGAGCATTATGGAATAATTTGTTGTCGGCCGTGAAAAACGTACACAGATCAATGATTCTCCACTCCCGCCCAAATCTGATACATAGAAAGGTGGAAAGTAGATGTTTGTACACTATGCAATATATTCTGGGAATTTTCCTGCGGCGAAATGTGTATAAGTATGAGTAACCTCGGATTCTTGCTCACAATAAACATTTCTCTTTTAGTTGTGTTTCTTTACGCCAACAAAAGTTACAGATTGGAGAAGCAAATGGCTTCTGGGAAGGCAATCGAAGTTGCCATTATTTTGGCACTGTTGGGCATGCTAAGTGTTCTAGTGCTGGGTATGTAGGTTTTTTTCTGCGTTGTTTTCGTTGTGAGATTACATGTTTGATTGCATTTTGAAAACTACTCTTTTGAATGTACTGTATACAAGTCGTCTTCTCCTTGAGAAAGAATTTTACTAAACTCCTTACTACGATTATAATGATCATTTGAGAATGTAGGTGAAGGAGGTGTGGAATGTGAAAAGCTTCCAATAGAGATGTGTGCTTTCTCTGTCTCATCCTCCGGAGCTCGCTGTGTGCTCGAGAAGAAATACTCATCCACTAGCGAGGGATCAATAGAATACCAGTGCCAGGCAATATATTCTCTACGAATACTTTTTTTCTCTGGTTTTTTCAAAGGAAACCGCGCTTCTAGTTTAATTTTGTTGAATAATGAGTGGTATATGTGCAAGTGTATTTCAGTCATCGGGCATAATTGCAGAGGAGTTGAAGGAATGGATTGAGAGCGAGGACTGCCTGCAAAGTTGTGGTTTGCAGAGAATGAGTGTGGGCATGTCGACTGATGATCTTTTCGAGAATTCTGATTTCACCTCTAAACTGTGCTCAAGCAAGTGCCAAAACAGGTGCCCTAACATTGTCAATCTCTACCAAAACCTCGCAGCAGGAGAAGGTAAGTGACCCATTATTTGTCATTGTTTCTTTCTCAGTAAATAGATGTGATTTTATTCAAACACATGGTAACAGGAATGTAATTGCAGAAATATATTTGCCTCACATGTGCGAGGCTCGCAATACTCGCAATACACGAAGCAGGAGAATGATGATCAGGACTGCGTCTGCGCCAAGTGTTGGAGGACTGAAGAGTTTTTCCCTCGGTGGAGCATCGGCACCTGCCCCTGAATAGAGAACATATATATATTACGTTGCCTATAATATTCCATTCATAGATTGTGTATTGTTCTAGAATTTCTCATACTGACATCTCGTCATATCAGGCGCTCTAGCTATGAATCTCGTAATGTTTATCCTTGAGTTGAGTATATATACCGAGAAGGGTTTTAGATATTAGTCGAGTTGTCTGACTTCATACAGTGCAGCTAACATTAGCAATCAAAAAGCGTTTCTTTACAATGTGCAGAAATTATTTCCATCTTTTTGTTGGTTTGTTTTCAATCAAATTCCATCTGGAGATAGAATACATCCATTGCATGACTTCTGCATAGATCAGTTTTAAATCATACACATTAAGTAACATATTAAGTCTAGAGAATGTTAGTCAACTTTAAGTATTCAACATTTTTAAATCTAGAAGTCAAAGCTTAGTATGTGTGATTTAAGCCATCTGTCCCCAAACTACACTCATTTGATTATCGTTTCACACATAAACCTTATACCAGTGTATTTCCTCCCAACCAATTAAAAGAACAAAAGATGACAATAATTTATTCATATAGTTAAGTTCTTTTTCCCCATGTATTTCGTCTTTTTAACTATTTATTTTACTTCAATGAAATTTACAAGATCTTAAGGGAGTAATGGAATGAATTTTGCAACAAATACCTTAAGACTGGTATCAAATAAAATACAACCATGTATGCCTACCAAACTTATTAATGAAGTCCTAGATGTATCTATTTATATTAAGTGGAGAAAGTAAATATGTATCACATGTATCATTATGATCAAATCTAGAATTTACATAATTTCTTATATTTTTTTTTCCTTTTTTAAGAATGATTATCAATAATATATTCTTAGCGAACACCATCAAAATAATAAACAGAAGGAAAGCCTATAATCATTTTTAACTAATTTTGCTAGTACAAACAATAACAATTCAAATGTTTAAACAATTCATACCACAATATACTCAAGGGTTCATATAAATGAGTTAGAAGTGTGGTTGAGGGAGAATAAGTAATAAAAAGATAAATAGTTAATAACTAAGAATGGAGATCTACTCTTCTAAGTATCACTATCTAAGTATTATGCATCTCAGAGATAGTCATCATGTTAAGAGTTATGTAATGCCTGAATTCAACATCAAGCATAATGTGCAAGAACACAGTTTTTTTTATAATGGTTATATGCCTATACTATCAATAAACATTTAATATTTCTTTAACACTATACCTTGATCAAAGCACAAGATAACAAATAACGCTAAGGTCATCACTACTTGCAACACTAGCTATCACTACTATGACTTGTCCAAGGTTTACAAGAAGGTTAACTTACTTCCTCATCCTATTATAATAAGATTTAAAGTACTCCTTAGTATTATGGGGTAAGAAAGAAGAATGTAGATATATCAAACATATGACAACAAAAGAAATTACGGCTAGGGATGATGGGAAAGTCAAAATCATATTTGGCTCAATAAATAGGGTAATTGTGGTTTAGAATCCACTCAAATGAAGATGAAACTTGCATTTTCACATTTTCATATCTAAACTAGGAATCCTTTCTTTTAGCAAGGTATATTTTAGATAAGGCATGAAATAGAGAAGTTAAGCTAACAAGCATGTTCTCTTAGACTTAAGCCTCTATTATTTATTAATGTTTGAATATTAATATGAATGATGCACCAACCTTATGTTCAATTCTTGAACTCTGTGCCATTATATAATATGACTAGGCTAAATTGTCCTTACACTCCCTTAGCATGAGTACATTCACATGGCCATTAAGTAAATAATCCCAACTGCTTAAACATGTATATCCAAAATTTCTTATGTTATACCTTCATGAAAATAATTGTCTACATATAATAAGAATTAACTAAATAAGGAGAGAATACTTAAAATCTATGTCATTTAGATAATATGACTAGGCTAAATCGTCCTCACACTCCCTTGGTATGAGTAAACTCACATGGCCATTAAGTAAAAATAATCCCAACTTCTTAAACATGTATATCTAGAATATCTTATGTTATACCTTCATGAAAAGAATTATCTACATATAATAAGAATTAACTAAATAAGGAGAGAATACTTAGGTTGAATTCAAGTTAGTGAAGGCTCTATCAAAGAATGTTGGAATATAAGAGAGTTTATTATTAATTCCCTCCCTTCACCAACAACTTACAAAAAAATCATTAGTAATTTCCACATCAAGTTTGAAGGTATCCAAAGTTAGATGTCTTCATGGAATCTTCAAATTTCATGCTATACATTCTCCAAGTATATATCTAGTAGTTGTCTTAAGACCTCTTTGAAAGATAGATTTAACACCATCACCAATTGATGTTATATTTATTTATTCCAACGTTTTGAAGCATTTTGAAAAGAATTCAAATTTGAGGTTGGTCATGGTGATGCTTAGTTTTTCTTGTTATCTATCTATTTTTTTCATTTTTGAAGCAGGTCCATACTTTCATACAGTATGTGTGAATGACTTAAAGGAAGTTAACACTATTGGGAATTTCAAATAATTGGATGGAGTTGATATATAAGTTAGTTGATAAGAGCATACTGGTCATAGGTTCAAAAATCACAAGGTGGTCCCATAAAAATTGATTTCTTCTCTATGAAATTTTATTTCAAGGAGACATAAGGAAAATAAAGTGTAATTTTAGTTCTAATTAAGTAAATCAAGATATATGGTATGAACCCTTTACATAGTACCCATCAGGCAGAGAAGATGGGTCTCGTGAGAAGTGAGATGACCAAACACTAGAGACCTAATGTAGCCAAAAGACCAACAACCAAACAAAAATAAATGAGGATTCGGAAATGACTAGAAAACAAAAACAAAAATCAAATGATATTCCTAAGGACTAGGGCCCTTCATGGCCTACCACTCTTAATTTAAACTCCTTTAAAAAGAACAAATAGTTGAGAAAAAAAATCTCCTTAGAAGGGGTAGCACCTGTAGAGGTAATGGCATGACCCTTCTTAGTAGAATAGTCTCGAGAACTAGCAAGAGCCTCGTCTAAATCAAAGATCTTCTACTTAGCATGTTTCCTTTCCAACTCCTTCTAAAGAACCTACAAAGAGACCACAGTCTTGTTGATCATCTCCTTGCTAAAAGAAACAATTACATCTTTATTTTCACCATTTTTGTCTATTTGTCTTGGATATCAAAAATTGTCATCTCCATGGTCTTCATATCCTCCTTTGAGACCACTTTAACTTTTAAAGCATTTACTTCTTCTTCAATAGTATCCCCTTGTCCAATCCCTCATTCAACCCTTGAGAATACCACACCACATCTTTAGTCTCAGAGGACCAATCTCCAGCCCTAGCCTCAACTATATCTAAGGCCTCTAACCTATTGATAATTGCCTTCATGATATTTAATTGAACCAACAACCATTTAATTATCCCACTCGATAAATTGTAGGCCTTTCTCAACTCATTTATCTTGATACAAGTCTTCGCACAATTAGTATGATCACGAGGGGGAATAGGGGAATGAGTAGAGGCACCTAGATTCTTAGGGTCGAACATGGAAACATGAGGACGAGAATTATTGGAGGACCATTCAGAAGAGATGAACCACAAGGAGGAGGAATCATTTGAAATAAATCTTCCAAAAATTCAATGAAAATAAATTGTTTCCCTTTTCGGGACTTGGTCGAAGCATCAATGGCTTTCTTTTTGGCATAATGTTGAGAGTTAACATGGGAGGGCATACCTTTTCAGGGGGTGGAGATTTTAACCAAAGCTAAGGAAGAGCCACCTATGATATTGAACGACGTGGATTGATTCAAATCCACAACTAGAGAAGGATTAGTAAAATAGGGCAGAGAATTGATAGTTAGAGAGATACTCCAATTGTAATTGTAAAGTATAAAATTGAGAGGATAGTATAATTTTAGTTGAGATAAACATATTTAAAAAAAATATATCATTTTATCTTATTTGTTGACTTTTGACATAATCTTTTCTATATCTAATGGGGCCTCCAAAGACTCATTTGAGACATCAAATGAATAAAGTAAAATAGTCATACTAGAGGTTGGAGACACTAGAATTTGGAATTGATGGTGCTTTGCATGAGAAGCAATTTTTCTTTCCTTTTTTGCTTTCCTTTTTTTCTTTCCTTTTCTTATGTTACAAATTTGAATAATACATATTTTGTGAAGTTTGATTCTTAAATATAGCTAAGGGATTTGATGGACTGAATATGGATTGTTCTTGATTAAAAAAGTGAGCGAAGGGCCCCAACCCTTAAAGAAAAGAGTCAAAAACCCTTGAAACCAAAGGCTTGGAGGGCAAGCTAGAAAATACCACTATGTAGATAGAATAATAATAGCTTATAAATAGTACATATCCAGGAAACCGGTAAAATTACTCTAGAGACAACATATCTAAAACTTCAATAACCAAAAAATGGAGTAACATCAAAAACATTAAAGAATCTCAAAGATAGATTCCCAATCCTCAACAATCTACTCCACAATTTCCTCCCAATTCGTAGAAGCCGCAGTCTTCTTCCCTTTCTTCTTGTCTTCATTAATGTTCTTAGGACCATTTTTCTTTTCCTTTCTCTCAAATTTTTTTTCATAGTGACCATTCCAATCACAATTCTACACATAAGATTACTTTTAATTCTTACTAACTATTCCATGACTTTCTCTAGTCAATATAATCTTTCACTATTCCTTTGAAAACTAATGCAATTCTATGGGATTTTCTAAATTATGTACACACCATGAGGTTTGGTTTGTATACTTTGATCACACACCATGACATGTTTCAACTCAATATTCAAATTACTTTACAAACTAGGTCTTTTTCTTTGTAATTTTTTCCACTAATTTTTCAATTAAAATGTTTCTCTCTCAAGATATCTCATAGTAAAGAATAAGCCTTACTAGGGAAGCATAGTCATTCACTCTCTTTTCTTCATATGTTGCTCTTTTTATCTTGATATTATACTAATAAGGTCCTAATTCATTGGGGGCTTGGTGCATCTAGCCTCTTTAATATCTTGATGAAAGTTTTTTAGTGCTATTATGTGCTTTACCAAGAGCATGAGTGTAGGCTCGTACTCCTAATAAAGTTGGAACTAAATGTAGCATCATAAATTATATTCCCATAAAATTTTCATCCTCACTTAGGCCTCAATTTGGTATTTTGGCCTTTTGTTCTTTGACCATGTTGAATTCTTCTCACACCAACTTCAATTCTCAAACTTCACCTAGTTTCTAGTTTGTGGACCCTTGTTCACCCTTGATTGGTGAAACAAAGGCACTCTAGGCACCATTTTCCTAGAACAGTGACACCCTAGGAACCATTGTCCTAACAAAAGGGACCCAATTTTAGTCTCAACAACAGGCATGAAATGTGGCTGGGAATTTCTCTCCCATGTTGACCAATCTCAAAATTTCAAACACATTTAATGTAATGGGGTATAAAAGATAGCCTTACCCTCACATTTGAATATCCATTTTAGATCTCTCAATTAGCTCTCCACATGATTCAAGTTCAAATTCAATTCAAATTCAAGTGAGAAATTAATCAAGCATCTTCAAGACATTGAAGGAGAGGTCAATTATGCATGATCCAATTATTCAAGATGGCATCCATGATCAAGATCCTATGAAGGCATCCTATATCCTTCATGAAAACATCAACCTTTCATAAAGACTTCAAAGCAAGACTTATCAAGGTATTGTATATGGTGAAAATAGATAGTGAAAACAACAATATTGAAAGACTAACAAGGATCAAGCACAAAAACCCTAGCCTAACAATGAAAGCAATCCACCATACACAAATGAAGATACCTAAGACCATGCAAATAAACAAAATAAACCAAATATACCATTCACATGTCTAGTAGGGTTTCAATCTCCATTTCTTCCTATCTCCATTGATCTTGTTTGATATATTTGCTCTCAGATTTTATATGTGCACAAGAGCTCAACAAAGAACGGAAATGTGGTTGATATTTTGATCGCAAGAAGGCTTGATTGCATAAGATCGATTAGACTATTAGATGATTAAATAATTAGAATGTTAGACGATTAGGGTTGATAATGAAGGAATCATACTCTTATATAGAAGACACTGTAAGAAATGGAGGGATAAGATTAAGAGGTGTAAAGATAAATGGTCGGTTGAGATTAAAGGGTAGGTAGATGAAATTATTAAATGATAAAGGGGGTAGGTAAGAGAAGAATTAAGAGATGAATGACATGTTTTATGGGTAGAAAAGATAATGAATTAATTAAATAAATAAAGATTTCTTTAATTAATAGAGGAAGTGGGATCGATTAAATGAATAAAATATTTATTTAATTTAAGAAAAGGACAATTTAAATAAATAAAAGAATTTATTTAAATGAGGAAAGGCTTAGAAGAGGATAAATGAATTAAATAAATAAATAAAGATTTATTTAATTAATAGAAGAATTAGGATAAAATAATTAAATAAATAAAAAAAATTATTTAATTAGACAGGACAATTTTAGGTGTCTACATTTTGCCCCTCTTTGAGACAATGCAACTTGTTGCATTGGCTCAAAGAAGAAAAACGGATACAAGGTTGCCCCAAGACAAGAATGATATGCCCC
Source organism: Cryptomeria japonica (assembly GCF_030272615.1). Classification (NCBI taxonomy): domain Eukaryota; kingdom Viridiplantae; phylum Streptophyta; class Pinopsida; order Cupressales; family Cupressaceae; genus Cryptomeria; species Cryptomeria japonica. The sequence continues at coordinate 755,904,658 of NC_081411.1, read as the reverse complement.
CTCGAGAGATTGGAGGAAAATGTTTGAAAAGATCGTAGAGAATCTCTCAATAAGAAAGAAAGGCTAGAAAAGATTGACAAAATAGGGTGACAAGGTCATGTAGGAAGAAGAGACTGACACTGGGAAGAAAAACTAACACGGGAAAGAAAAATTGACATGGGAAAATAGGGTTAAGTAGTTTATAAGATAAGGCCACAAGTAAAATAACCTCATTTGCATCCACACATGTAAGAGATCAGAGTGCAGAGAGAGAGCTTAGAGAAGTTAGATCTGTCAGGGATGATGGATAGAGTTCACAAGTTCGATCGAGTCTGGCAATATCAAAGACAAGACAACATGGGTGAGCTGGTAGGTACCTTGAAGCCTCTTTGTACATTTTTGCATTTATTATTGTCATTAATGCATTTTAGAATAGCTAAACAAAAACACAAAATCGGTGTTTTGTACTAGAAACGCATCTAGGTCAGTGCCAAGCACGTCCAGAATGGATAGTTGTGTTTAGGTCAAGTATGGTCACATTTATGAATATAATCACATCTATGTTCAGTAAGGTCGCATCTATGTCCTTAAAACATGTCTGTGTCACAAACATGCATTTGTGTAGGACAGTGGCGTGTCTATGTTGTTCAAGCATGTGTAGGACAGGAAAGCACATTTAAGTTGATAAAAACTACGTATGCATTGTAGAAATGCATTTGTGTCTAAGTGGGCACAAGTTGGAAATTTTGTGATAAACATACGTTGTCGATTGGATAAACTGCTAAGAGGATACACTCAAGAAGCTTCCCTAGGAAGACAAACTGAGAGATAGGCTAGAATTGACAATTGTATGATCAACATATGTTGCCAATTGGATAAGTTGTTGAGAGGATACACTCAAGAAGGGCCTCTAAATAGGATAAAGTGTGATGTGATGGACATATACACTAGGATGTAGTGCCACGTGATAGACATAATCACTAGGATAGAAGCATCACTATGTGATAGATATGAGTACCACTAGGATTGACATGATTGGTTTGGTTGGATGCAGGAGTACTTTCCCTAGATAGAGTCACGGGAGATATTCCTTGTGACACAAAGGTTGCAACTGGAGTTGACATTTGAGGAGAGAGAAGTTGTCGAGGGTATGGGATTACTGACTGCTCAAGTAGAGAGATGGCACTCTAAGACTTGTTCATTTCATTTACCGACTGGCGAGATGTCAGTCACTTTAGAGGATGTTTTCGGGATTCTGAGGATACCGATCCACAGTGAGTTAGTGTTGTATAATAGAGAGGGGGACGGGGATGCACTGAGATGATTCTTTGGAAACCCAGAGTTGGAGATGAGAGGCTAGCTACTGGACGAAGACTACCGGTAGTAGTCAGAGGAGTCATTAGTGGCTACCTATGTTCAGATAGGGTGACACGAGGTATGGTTGTTGGCTGGGGGAGGACATCTAGAGAGACTAGTGACATAGCACAGGAGGCATGCATGGGGTCCATGTGTATTAGCATATTTGTATCATGAGCTTCACTAGTTTGTGTATCTTGGTGAATATGGGTTAGTGTTAGACAGTTCAAATAACCAGAAGACAACTAAGAGTGGGGGGAGGTTAATCAGTTGTCACAAATTACAGGAACATTCAACAATTAAAACTTTAATACCATAACCCAAAACATTAATACTAGAATAACAGTTAATCAATTAAGATAAACAATAATCATAGAATAAAATTCATCCACACAACACCAAGATTTATACATAGAAAACTCAGTAAAGGGAAAAATCACGGTGGGAAGCCTACCCACAATCAGATAATACTTGTGTAGTAAGTATGTGAACTACAATGAAGGGGACTGCACTTGCAAGAAGGCCAACAACCTAGAGAAAAATGTTCATCATAATAGGAGCCTCACTGACTACATATAAATACAGACTACAATCCAAAGAAGTGTTGAACTGCAAAGATAGCATCTCTTATGCCTGAGTATAGTTCCGGTTAAGCTCAATGAGGACTAAATCGTCTTACATAAACCCAATTTGATCTCCAATGATCAACCAGCTCCTCTGCCTGAATGATATTACACTATTTGCACATTTCATTCCTTGACCATGACCTTTTACATTAACCATGATGATCTACAATAAGATCTTACATCTATATATACAAACCCTCGACCATAAACAATTAGGTCAGCCACCAGATAATAAAATGATTACATAACTACAAACCATGTTGGCCTTATACCAAATAAATAATATCCAACATGTAAGACATTCAAGAAATACATCAATAGGTCCTATCCATGCGTTACATTAAAGTCGGTCCATAACCTAGATCAACCAAGACCAAGTATAGGTCCACACGCTTCAGCAATGATCTCCAAATGCCAAGTCTCAAACATGATCACCAACAACATCCTAAAACTTCATCAAAAGTTTTACCAACACCACTTATGCAATTCATCAAGGATATCCATCAAAATCTTTGTCGGTGAAACCCTCACCAGAACCAGAAACTAGTCTTCTAAGCAAGCAAGATAGCATCCAATCACTAGACCAAAACCAATTGACCAAATATGAGTATAAGTATCATGAACAAGCCAATTCCATCATGAGACCATACCAGAGCCTGTCGGATCATGTTGGATCCAAGTTAAGCAGAAACCACTCATCCTACCATGACCAAAAGGGTGCCAGTAAAGCATCCAAACAGCTAGTGTTGACATAAATGATAAAACATGAATGCAACACATAATCAATTCCACCAAATGGCCAACAATCCCCCCCTTTGGCATTGATGACAACACTGGATGTAAAAAACATCTAAGTACCAAGAAATGCCAAACAAGTCTCCCCTTGTGGAAGACAGCCAACAATCACCTTATATACTTTTCTTTTTTCTTTCTTTATCTTTTTTACATCAATATATCTCCCCGTTTGACATCAATGCCAGAAATCTAACAGAAATATCAAAGCAAAAACATAAGCCTCTGAATCTCAAAGCTGACTATTCCCTCTAAGCAATAGCATCCCACGTCAGTGCCGCAATGAATAGTATCTCAGATAGTGTATGTAGGACTGATGTTAAACTGCATCAATCAATTCTCTATCGGAGGGGCAGAAATTGCCAATCTGTCTCTTAGGTACTCAAATGATTCCTTGGATAAAGGTTTAGTTAAAATATCTACAATCTACTCTTTAGTATTTACATAAACCAATCTAACTTTATTTGCTTCCACCTTCTCCTTCAAAAAGTTATACTGATAGATATGTGCTTTTTTTTAGAATAAAATACCAGATTCTTTGATATATCAATAGAAGTAGATTTATCATAGTGAATAACTACATGTGTATCACAATCCACCTTTATATCCTTCAACATTTGCTTCATCCAAAAAAATTGTGTACAGTTAGTAGCAGTAGTAACATACTTAGCTTTAGCAGTAGATAGATAAGTACATGACTGTTTCTTTCTAACCATGAAACCAACTTCTTTCCAAGAAAGAAAGCTCCACCAGAAGTACTTTTCTAGTCATCAACATCTCCAACCCAATCAGCATCTGTATATGCACATAAAGTAAAGTTATCATCCTTAGGGTACCACAAGTCATATTCTGATGTACCTTGCAAGTATCTAAAAATCCTTTTTACCGCCATCTCATGATTTTCTCTAGGATCACTCTGAAATATTAAAACAATAAAAACAACATTCATAATGTCACACCTAGTCTGCATCAAATAAAGAAGACCTTCAATCATAGATTTGTATCTTGTAGGATTTACCGATGTAGAAACATATTTTCTTGTCAATTTCTCACTTGTAACCATAGGAGTACTTACCGGTTTAGAATCTCCCATGCCAAATTTCTTAAATAATTCCTTAGCATATTTAGTTTGACAAATAAAAATGCCTTTGTTAGTCTGAGTAATCTGCAAACCTAAGAAAAATTTTATCTCACCAATCATAGGCATCTCAAATTCTTTCTCCATATTCTTAGAAAATTCTATGTATAATTTAACTTCACCTCCAAAAATAATGTCATTAAAAAATACTTCAACAATCTATATATCATCATCAGTGATTTTATAATATAAATTACTGTCAGCACTACCTTTAGTAAAACCAAGATTCAAAATATATTTATCCAACCTTGCATACCAAGCTCTAAGTGCTTTCTTTAGTCCATATAAATATTTCCTTAACCTGCAAACCATATCTGTATCGTTTGATAGTGAAAAACCTTCAGGTTGCTCAATATAATTTTCCTCATCAATATCCCCATTCATAAATGCACATTTAACATCCATATGATAAACCTTGTAGTTTTTATAAGCAGCATAGGCAAGAAATAATCTTACAGCTTCAATCCTAGCTACAGGTGCAAAAGTCTCTCCATAATCAATTCCTTCCTTCTGAGAATATCCTTTACAAACCAATCTAGCCTTATTCCTTATAACTTGACCATCTACATTCAATTTATTCCTAAAAACCCATTTAGTTCCAATGACATTTTTAGTTTTAGGTTGGGGAAAGTCCATGTGTTATGTTTTTCAATCTAATCTAATTCTTCTTCCATAGCTTTCAACCAATGTTCATCTTAACATGCTTCAATTACTAATACTGGTTCAACTTGTGAAATTAAACATACCTCATTAGTTTTCATTCTACTTCTTGTCATCACTCCATTGCTATTATCCCCAATGATTTGATCTTCAGAATGATTCAATCTCACATACCTAGGAGTCTTTTGACTCTCTATTCCTCTTCCGTGTTCTATTGTTACTTTAGAATTCTCTTATGTTGGCGGAGTAACTGGTTCAACTCTTTGTTTCGGTAAAGGTGATACCGGTTCAGATATAATCATTTCCACTGTCGGTTCCTTCTCATAAACTATGATTTCACTTTTGTTCAACTCATCTACTTTGACATTAGCACTCTCCACTATTCTCTGCAATCTCTTGTTATAACATCTATATTTTTTGCTTTCATTAGAATAACCAAGAAATATGCTTTCATCACATCTAGGATCAAATTTCCCAAGAGTATCATCTCTCCTGATATAACATTTACTACCAAAAATTATGAAATACTTAACTATAGGTGTATTGTCAAACCATAATTCATAAGGTATCTTATCGGTTTCCCCTTTGATATGTACTCTTTTGAATGTATAAACCATTGTAGTCACTACTTCTCTCCAGTAGATATGAGGTAGATTAGCTTCCATCATCATTGTTCTAGCAACATCCAAGATAGTTTTGTTCTTCCTTTCCACAACTCCATTCTGCTGAGGTGTCTGGGGAGTGGAAAATTGTCTTCTTATACCATGCTTGTCACAAAAGTTATCAAACTCACCGGATGTGAATTCTCCACCATGATCTGATCTCAAACATTTAATCTTCAATCCCATCTCAGTTTCCACTTTAGCCTTAAAGATTTTAAACTTTTCAAATGCTTCAAATTTTTCTCTCAAAAAAGTAACCCACGTCATTCTAGAATAATCATCAATGATTAGCATGAAATATCTATCACCATGAAAAATTTTAACTCTAGCAAGGCCACATAAATCAGTATGAATAAGATCAAGAACATCATTTGATTTATCTTTTATACTCCTAAAAGAGGTTCCGACTTGTTTATCCATTTGACATTATTTACATACCGAATTATAGGGCTTCATAATCTTAGATATATCCCTAACAGCCTTAGTTGAACTAATCTTCACAATGCAATCAAAATTCACATGACACAGTCTTTTAATCCATAGCCAACTCTCATCAATCTGTGTAATCAAAAATGTCTTCCCACTAGAGTTTAACTGAAATATATTACCTTTTGTCTGTGTACTGGTTGCAATTTCCAAGCTAGATTTGTTAATGATTTTGCATTTTCCATCCTTGAACAGTAATTGAAACCCTTGTCTACCAATTGTCCTACACTCAAAAGATTATGCTTCAAACATTCAACATAATAAACATTGTCAGTATTATTCTTGCCATGCAATAATATAGTTCCTTTTCCTTTAATCATACATGCCTTGTCATTTCCAAATCTAACTAGTCCACCATCAAATTCTTGCAAAGACAAAAACTTCCCTTTATCTCCAATCATATGATGTGAACAACCACTGTCAATTACCCATTCATTCTTGTCCTCAATTTTATCAGCAAGTGCCTTCTATTTAGGTCTATTCTCTTCCAGTGTCGGCTCATCTTCCTTGACAGCTAGGAATACCCATTCCTTCCCATTACCAGATACACTAGCAGAGTCTTCTATCAGTTCATCATCTGAATCAGTAATGCCTTCCTCATCCGCTATGTAGCATAATTTGTCTCTATTTTTCTTGTACTAATATTTGTTCTGATATCCATGGTTAGGCTTAAATAATCTTTTAACTCTTTCTTCAAATCTTAAATTTCTTTCAAGACATATAGATGCAAAATGACAAGTCTTATTACATGCAAAAAATTTAAAAGGTGCTTTTCCTTCATACTTACTTCCTACTGGTCCTTTCGGTACTCTTCCAGCAAATAGTGCTTCAAGTTGCTCAAACTCGTCATCTTCTCTCTTCATATCTTCTAACTCCTTTGCATATAAATTTTTCCAGTCTTGCTTACCGGTTGTAGATGTAGATGCATGAAAAGCAGGTTCAGTCTTCACAGCTCTGGAAGGTCCAAATTCCTCAAGCTCAAAAGAAGATAGTTTTCCAACCAAGGTATCTTTGTTGACTGATGTATTAGCCATTGTTCTCAATTCATTAATACCAGTAGCCTTCATTTTGTAAGTTGGTGGTAGGGCTCTCGAGACTTTAAAAACAATTTCATCTTCACTTAGAGTTCCACCACAACATTGAATTCCCATAACAATCTCATTTACCCTTTCCATAAATGCAGTAATACTTTCATATTCTTCCATCTTCATGTTTTCTTATCTCACCCAGTAACCATCAAGTTTAGCAACTTTCATTGTAGGGTCACCTTCATTAAGAGTCTCCAACTTATCCCATATAGCCTTTCCAAATGGTTTGTTGTTTAATCCCATTATTTGTTGATTAGAAAGTCCACACGAGAGGGCTTCTCTTGCTCTACAATCATTCTCAAGCTCCTTGTTTAGGTTAGCTTGAGGAGGATTGCTAGATCTTGGATTATAGGCTGTGACACCATGATGTGTGATCTCCCAAATCTCCTTGCCAAGACATCTCAGATGAGTCTCCATCTAAATCTTTCATACTGTGTAATTTGTTCCATCAAGCCTCAGAATATCCATTCGAAAGATAGCTCCAAAAGAACTGGATAAACTTGAACTATTAGTCGCCATAGGATCTTCCTCAAGCAATTAAGCTTTTTGCAGAGAGGACCAAAGCTCCGACACCAATTGTTAGATAGTTCAGACAACCAGAAGATAACTGAGAGGGGGGGGTGAATCAATTGTCATAGATTACATGAACATTCAACAATTAAAACTTTAATACCGGAATAGTAGTTAATCAATTAAGTATAAACAATAATCATATAATAAAAGCCATCCACACAACACCAAGATTTATACGTGGAAAATCAGGTAAAGGGTAAAACCACAATGAAAAGCCTACCCACAGTCAGATAATACTTCTGCAGTAAGTATGTGAATTACAATGAAGGGGTCTGCACATGCAGGAAGGCCAACAGCCTAGAACACACTGCTCATCACAAAAGGGGTCTCACTAATTACATATAAGTCTAGACTACAATCTAGAGAAGTGTTGAACTACAAAAGATAGCATCTCTTATGCCTGAGTATAGTTTTGGCTAAGCTCAATACTGGAGGACTAAATCCTCTTACATAAACCCAATTCGATCTCCAATGATTGACCAAATCCTCTACCTAAATGATATTACATTATTTGCACATTACATTCCTTGACCATGACCTTTTATATTAACCAGCATGATCTACAATAAGATTTTACATCTATATATACAAACCCTTGACCATAAACAATAGGTCGGCCACCAAATAATAAACTGATTACATAACTACAAACCATGTTGACCTTAGATCAAACAAATAATATCCAACACATAAGACATCTAGGAAATAAATCAATAGGTCATATCCACATGTTACATTAAAGTTAGTCCATAACCTAGATCAACTAGGACCAAGTATAGGTCCACATGCTTCAGCAATGATCTGCAAACGCCAAGTCTTGAACATGATCACCAACAACATCTTGAAACTTCATCAGAAGCTGCACCAACACCACTTATGCAATTCATCAAAGATCTTCATCAAAAGCTTTGGCATTGAAACCCTCATCGAAACCAAAAACCAATCTTCTAAGCAAGCAGGATAGCATCCAATCACCAAACCAAAACCAATTGACCAAATATGAGTATAAGTATCATGAACAAGCCAATTCCATCACCAAACTATACTAGAGCCTGTTAGATCATGTTGGATCCAAGTTAACCAGAAACCACTCATCCTACCAGGACCAGAAGGGTGTCGGTAAAGCCTCCAAATAGCTAGTGTTGACATCAATGAAAAAACATCAATACAACACATAATTAATTTCACCAAATGGCCAATAGTTAGGTTGTGGGGTGACTCTACTACAGGTGTGGTCATATAAGCACATTGCAGTGACTAGTGCACTTCAGAGGGAGAATACATGGACAATCCTTTTCATACTTGTATAGTATGATCATTTTCCAGCCACGGATTGTGAAGGTGGACTATTCAAGACGGGTGATAGATGACATAGATAGTGTCATATGGAGACCCTATATGGACTACGAGGATAGGGAGGAGGATGCCACAGAGCTACCTTATGTTTTCAACAGCATTTATCTAATCAGGCAAACACCTTATATACTTGGTAGGCATCTGATTGACAGGGTATGCAGGAATTTTGGGTGGTAGCAAAGGATTCCTCGAGGATCTAGCGAGTTTGCATGAATAGTGCGAGAGCAGGCTCACTAGTGGCCAATTTTGTAATATGATGTTGTAGTGACATAATTCGAGCAGATGGTTTCGATGGCTTGGGATCTATTGAGGGATTTTGTTGATGAAGGTATAGATATAGAGTATTATACTTATTTTGTAGCACATCTAATACCCAAGTTGACAGATCCAAATGAGCTTGTGTCAGCAAAGGATGATGATGATGAGGATGATGATGACAAGGGTGGTGGGAGATGGAGGAGACGGAGGAGAGAAATTGTTTAGCGCTCTGTGTGGGCTTCAGTAAGGGGACCCTTTATCTCCCTATTTATTTATTCTCATGGTTGAAGGTCTTGGCATATTTCTCACTTCCCAGGTGAGACATGGTCTTATTCAAGGCTGGAGTTGGAGAAATTCTCTACCTCCCTACTCTCATCTTCAGTTTGTAGATGACAACGGTTTGATGGGCAGGGTCAGAATCAATGAGGCAGTGAATTTCACAATAGATTTGGATATCTATTACAAATCCTTAGGTCAAAAAATTAATGAAGATAATTCATCCATATATTTCCTTAATACTCCTCGGCTTATTCAGAATAGGATTGTTAGGATACTCAGATTTCTGATAGGGTCCCTTCATGTGTTGTACCTTAAGATTCCTTTAGATTTGGGGGTTCAACGCAGAGATTTTTGGCAAAGGAATTTTGGATAAATTTCGTTGCAAGGTTAATCATTGGACTTACAGGTGGTTATCCTCTATTGGAAGAGTGATTCTTCTGAAGACTGTGGTGCAAGAGCTTCCCGTTTATAGGTGTTTTGTGCAGGCTCCCCCATCCAGCTTTGTGAGAGAGTTCGATGCTCTTTCCCATCAATTTCTTTGGTCTGGTAGTTTTCTTTCTTCTAAGTGGAGTTTAGTTAAATGGGACTCTATTTATAGAGTGTGACATGTTGGGGGTCTTGGCCTCAGATCTATTGCTCTGGTTAGAAAGGCCTTGAAGTCTAAGATGTATTGGAGGTGGTGTAATAGTTAGGATCAGGACTGGGCCAATATTTTAAACCACAAGTATCTCCCTGGTGCTAATGATCATGAGGTGCCTCGTCTTAGTTTAGTGGGCAAGAGCTCTTGTATCTAGGATACTCTTAAAAAAGGTGCCCAGCTTATTAAAGATGGCCTTTTCTAGATTTGTAATAGAGGCTCTAAAGCTCTTTTTTGGCAAGACTCTTGGGATGGTCACCCTCATATTCTATCAAGTTATCCATAGCTTTAGCCTCTTTGCAACATTTTCACTGATGCTAGATGGGTTAAGGTGGAGAATTTTAAAACGATTAGGTGCATTGGATAGGTTGAGGTGACTTGCTAGAAGGATCCTCTTGAATGGCCCTTGGGTGGCTTAGATGAAGATCATGTGGTGTTGGTTAATATCTTGGAGGGTAGGTTATGTAGTTCCCTCAAGGAGAGAGATATTTTGGCTTGGGGTCCTAGCCCAAAAGGCAAGTTTTCTGTTATTGAAGGTTATGCTCAGCTTGATAGGCAATTGCATGGCCTAGCGGATTTTCCCTAGTGGAAGAAGGTTTGGAATAGCTTCTCTTGGTCGAAATGTAATTTTTTCTTATGGCCGGTTTCTTAGAGGAAATGCCTCATGTGGGAGAATCTTCGTAAGAGAGGTTTCCAAGGACCATTTATCTATTATTTTTCTATGCATAATGAGGAAGACTGCTCCCACTTGTTTTTTATATGCCCTTTCTCTAGGGAGATTTGGCATAAGTGGTGGGAGGCTTGGCAACATGCTTGTTTTTATGCTACCTCCTTACTTGACTTTTGGGATAGCTTGGGCAGACCCCTAGCAAAGACATCTTTTCTTCAAGTGGCTTGGGCTATTGGGCCAGCCTGTATTATCTGGAATCTATGGCTGGAAAGGAATTGAAGGGTCTTTTGTGATTCACATGTAGGGAGTCCTCATTTATCGTAGAAGATAGTTAATATGCTTCAGGAGACAATCTCGGCTAAGTGCAATTTGTTTGAAAATGTTGATTCGAGTTATTATGCTATTGTAAGGAATCTGCAACTAGAAAAACTTAAAATGGACTTTGCTGCTAGAAATAGATCTCGACATGCGAAGCAGCGGATAAGTAGAGATGGAAGGTGGATACCCCCTCTTATGGGAATCTTAAAAATTAATACAGATGGCTCTTCTCATGGGAATCTTGGGCATGCAGGTATTGGAGGTATAGGTAGAGGTGATGATGGTTGTGTAGTTTTTTGGTTTTCTATTTATATTGGGCAGGACTCTAACAATCTTATGAAGGCCCTAGCTATTAAGATTGTTGTTGAGCGAGATTGTTCTTTACGATGGAGGAAGATTATTTATGAGTCAGATTCTCAAAATTTTGTGGACATGTAGAACAAACAAAATTTGAATGATGTGAGTTGGCAATTAGCTTCTATGGTCATACAGATTTTACAATTGTGTAATACATTGGAATTTGTCTCCTTTTGTCATATTCCCAAGGAGTGGAATAGAGTGGTGATTGTTTGGCCAAGTGGGCTTCAGAGCATGTTGATGGTTGGGATTTTAGTGGAAGGGAAGGTCTACCTCCTAATTATCTTGAAACTTTAGACAAGATGATGCAAGAGCACCCAGTGGTGTAGGATCAATTTCCCTTTTATGTTTGTTTCCTTTTCATTGTCATTTTTGAGGCCCTTCAAGGCTCCAAATGAGCCTATTTTTTGGTGTAATTCCAAAGTAGCTAGCCATTGAACCTATGTTGTATCATGTCATCTTTTTGAGGGCTTTCCGAAAAGGTATTATCATTGAAAATCCAATAGTTGGATATAATGATATGGTCACTGGTCTTTGCAGTGGTGGTGCTGGTGGCTTTTTTTAGGATCCTTTTAGTTTTTGTTGCTATCTTGATGGGCCTAAGGCCTGATCTTTGTATTTTTGTGATTTCTAAATAAATCTTTACCCCTTTTTCCAAAATTCATATTATACATAATAAATTAAGTTTGATTAGATTAGCACAAGGAACAACCCATGCCCATTATATAGAAGCCATCAAGGTAAAGGAAATGAATCTCAGAAGGTATGAGCTATGGAAACTGAAAAAACAAAAAAAGAGGAAACTAACAACCAAAAACAATTGAAAATAGAGGACACCATATCATGACTATTAAAAAAATTTAGGTTTGTTTAATAATCTAAGGCCTTTTATGGCCTACAACTCTTTATTGAGAAACTCGAACTTCTCTACAAACAGAATCTCCTTAGGGGAGAGACTCAAACCAGCCACTATAGGTGAAGGAGGAGAGGAGTGGGGAATGTCTTTTGAGTGGCTTTTTGTTTTTGAACTAGAGTGATGAGAAATATGGTGAGGATGAAGACTAGCTTCTTGTAGCTTTTATTTTTCTTTTCTCTTATGCAACTCCTATTGGAAAACATGAATCATGGTGGTAGTTTTCTTAATAGATTCCTTGCAATACATAATTAAATCTTCTTTTTTTTTCAATGACATCCATTGTTTGTCCTTTAACTGTGTGATCTCATCTTCTAGATGCTTCCTTTGATCCATAGAATCCTCCTCCAATTGAATTTAATATACTTCTTTATCTAGCATCTTCTAGTTATGAAAGGTGGTTGTCACATTCTTCATAGCATCCCAAATACTCTCATTAAAAAAATCATACTGCCACTCTTCAACTTTTTGAAAACTTGGGATTAAAGAAGGTGAGTTTTGTTTTTTAGTTGTGTGTAACTCAATTAATTTACACTTGGAAATATCCATAAGGAGCCCATAAGATATACAGATCTCCTCCACTTTATCTTGGAGCCATATATAAATGATGCACTTGTGTTGGTTCAATAAGGAAATGGGGACCAAATTCAAATATTCATCTTGCTATTTCTCCTTTAGAGGGGAAGGATGGAAATACCTTATGAGGGAAGAGTGTGGAGAACTATTAAAACTAGGGGATCTATAGGTATCAAGGATGAAAGAGCTGAGGGAATCAAAATCATATTCAAAAATTGAAATAGGGGAATCCTCTAGGGGTTCCAAAAAGAAATACTTTTTTACCTTTATGATTGGAAGGAGTAAGGTCAACCATTAGGTTTTATTCCCTAGGGAGAATAATACCTGGCCTTGCTAGGGTGTATGGGGTCTAGCAATAGATTAAAACCCTTTTAAGTAAAAGGCATTTGTGGGCCTAGGTGCAAATTTTTAAAAGCAGTAGATACCAAGGATGAGAAAACTTAAAAATTATGCTTGTTACGAGTGAGAACCTCATTATAAAGGACAAGGGAGGGATTTTGAACTCTAGGGCGAGTGGAAAGAGAAAAAGTAGGGGATAAGTTATACTAGAAGAGGTAATAAATAAGATATTAGTGAAGGGGGATGGCTTACTAGAGTCCACAACTTTCTTTACCAACTCCTCCAAACAAGTAGATATCTAGAAGTAAAAGTTTAATATAACACTATGCCAAAAATGATTAAGCATGGGGAAAGGAAGGAATAAAACTGCTTGTAGCAATCCTCCAAGGTAACATAGCTCATCATAACCAATAGTTTTGGTTGATACACCTAAGAGATCCTCCTTGTTGAAATTGTTCTAGGGAAAGTTAATATTTTATCCTTCAACTAAGAATCTTTTCATAGCTTCTTTATAGACACTTTTAATTTTCTTAGGAAGTGTGATCCCTTCATTTGGTAGACAAATGGTAGAAGTAATAGCTTCAACAAAAAACCTAAAATGATATTCCTTGAACAAGAACATTACCTTCTTTCCATGAATTCAAAAATTTCATAGAGAGGCCCTAGTCGTACTTATACATTGCCTCTATATTAGATGCAAAAAAAATTGCTACCAAAATATTCTAGACTTCCTACTCACTCCTTAGGATTTCAAATTCCTTAGGTTCCACTTGAACAAGGTCTCTAGCCATGATGTAATAGTAAACAGTGACAATAGGGGTATTGTTGGTAGAAAAATAGGTTAAATTTTGATGCAAAGGCTACCTACACCTAGAACCCTTTCAATATTCAATAAGGATTAGAGACCAAAAGTCTTCATGGGTACTCATCAACAAACCTAATTGCAAAAGAGATGGACTTGACAACTTGCACTAGAACCAAAAGAGAACAATGAGACATCACAATCAGAGGTGTGTAGATACATTCAAGGCTTTGTATGCAACATGGGGACCCCCGAAACAACACCGAATCACCTTTTACATAATCCCAATGTGGCATTACAACCGTCAACTATGATGATGCCAATTAGGCTTGATAGACTATCTCAGGTTCACAAGGGAGTAACTCTTCCACCAAGGACCTTAGGAACTGACCAAGTGAATTTAAGAGGCCACTACACATAGCCAAACAACAATTCACTGGGTTAGGAACCACTGTTTCAGGCTAATTACCTAACCACAAGATTGACCTAATCCTTTAGGCCTTCATTAGGTTAGTATTACAAGACAAGTGCTCTAGAGATGGATCATACAAACAAGGTACCACTTGGTAAATGGCACAAAAAACTCCAAACTTAATATTCCAATCTTAATAAGTGCCTAAACCTCTTAAATGTATCATTGTAGCAATATTTGTACTTCAAACCCTCATTCTCGGTTTGTCACATGAGGATGCCAGACCCAAAATCACCAACACCACTTTGCCATCAATTTGGCCTACGCTGCCACAGCCAAAATTTGAAAATAGACCCTAAAACCTAGCATTCCCCAAAATTGCAAAAAATTTCAACATAGGAATACTAAGTTATAGGCAATTTTATCAACAAACCCTAGACAGTGAGGGTTTCAGACCTGTTTGCACACAAATGCCCCTAATATTGCCCAAACTGATTAGAGATGAAATATGACTCTCTTCCCCTTCTAATGATATCAAATTTAGACCATGAGAGCACTGAATATGCTCACACAAAAAGACTATTACTAGAAAAACTGTGAGAATTAGCAGAAAATAGAACAAGTTTATTGATTCCTTCATCAAAACAACATCAACAAACCTCCTTTGATTAGAGGAAGGAATACTTATACCCCTGACACTTATCCCAATTGGTTCTAACTATATTTTGAATCAGTTATTCATTGGAGAGATTAGTTGATACAATAAACACCTAAAAATGTAAAAGTTGCACTGGCAACTTTTTTGACAAAGTTGACAGCTTTTGTCTCCCTACACAAAACAACTCTAAACCCCTCTAATCCAATGTCCACATGCCAAAAAGGGCTTCAAAACATGAATTACATTAATCTCAATCCCATTCCACAAATTGGGAGGTGTTGTCCAACTTTGACCAATGGGGTCCTATTTGGTTACATCCAAGAAATTGGCATCAATGCCTACAAGATGACTTCACATGACTTCACAATGTTCAAAACAATCCTAAAGACTTTATAAAAATACAAGTGAAGAACATAACATGAAAATAAAAGGCAAACTCCTGAAAGGCCCCTTGGACCCATAGGTGCTCCTGCGCCATGCTCCCAGGGAATGAAGAATCTCAAGTCCCTCTTGAGATGAGGTCTTCCATAGATACTACATGCTATTTGATATCATTCTTAGCCATAGCATCTTCTTCAAGGAGGTCTTTCCATTTGAATAGGTACTCCTTGTATGTCTTCCTTCTAGTCTTCTTCACCTCCTTGGTATATAGGATACACTCAAGCTTTATTGGTTGGCTAGGTGGCAAATCATATACCCAATAATCATCCTCATCTATTTCTACACCTGCAATCACAGAGATTTTATATGGATATAAATCAGACACATTAAAAATGGGAGATATGGCTACCTTGGGGGGTAACTCAATCTCATAAGCATTTTGTCCAAATTTGTGGACCACCCTGCAAGGTACTATCTTCTTCATCATCAGTTTGGTGTATTTTCCTTTAGGGAAGCTTTCTTTCTTCAAATGTGCTAACACTAATCACCAACCTTGAATTGAAGGTCTCTCTTCTTCAAATCTTCCCTTTCTTTGTACTTTTCTACATTTTTTTGAAGGGTGTCTCTTACTTGTTGGTGAATAACTCTTATTGCAATAGCAAATTTTTCCCCTTGAGCACTCCTCCTATCAATCCCTTGCAAATCTCTCAACTCATATACACCTCTAGAGTGCATCCCATAAACAATTTCAAATGGGCTTTTTTCAATGCTCCTATTCATGGAGTCATTATAATCATACCCTGTTTGAGGTAGGACTAGATCCCAAGCCTGTCCATATTATTTTGTAAGGCATCTCAAGAGATTTTCAAATGATCTGGTAACAACTTTAGTTTGGCCATCCATTTGTGGATGGTATGCTGAGCTATAAGACAATTTTGTACCAAGCTTCTTCCATAAGGTCCTCCAAAAGTGACTTATAAACTTAGAATCCCTATCAGAGACTACGTTCAAAGGTAAACCATGTATCCTCACCACTTCTTTGAAGAATAAACCTGCAATCTAAGATGGATCATCAGTACATTTTCATGGAAGAAAGTGTGTCATCTTGCTAAACCAGTCAACAACCACAAATACATTGTCAAAACCCCTTGGAGTTCTAGGCAGCCCTAACACAAAATCCATACTCACACTCTCCCAAGGCTTATTGGGAATTGGAAGGGGTTGATAAATCCCTTCATTTGATGAAGTTTCTTTTTCCCTTTGACATATGTACCATCATTCAACATTCCTCCTTTGACATATGGAGCATCCTTCAACATGCCTCCTTACATCCACCTGCATTCTTGGCCAATAATAGAACCTCCTAACCCGATCCAAAGTCTTGTCAAGCCCAAAATGACATCCTAAACTCCCACTATGATTCTCTTTTATGATATTATCCCTCATTGAGCATCTAGGTACACATAATTGACTCCCTTTGAAAGGAAAACCATTCTAAAGTAAAAATTCAGAATACTCACTATGAAAGGTGTTCAAAAACTGATTGCAAACCTTGTAAATCTCTTTGAAATATGCATCATCACGATACATGTCTTTGAGTGCATCTACCCCCATGCTTTGTAATTGTATTTCCTGCACCATAAGTTCTCTCCTAATAAGAGCATCTGCTGCTTTATTGGATTGGCCTTTCTTGTGCTTTATAGTAAAGGTGTATGTTGGCATTTGCATGAAGATTGCATTAATGATATGTTATGTTGTCATTGATGTCAATTATCTAGTAATGATATTGTTGATATTGTTGATATTGTCTTGTAACTGGTAGGAAGAGCTTTGTGAAGAACATTGTAAATCGGTATGTAAGTTTGTGAGTTGAACCTTTACTAGTGTAAAAGGTTAAACCCTATCTATGTAATGTAACCGGTAAACCCTACCAGTTGTTTTTGTTAAACCCTAACCGATTAAGGTTGTTGAACTAGTTTTGTTGGTTTATGATCTAATGTTGAGTGGTAATGATGGTGACATGTATGGTCATTGTATGAAGACAAGTTCAAAATGTTTTGGCGTGTTTCTCTATCTAGGGAATGAGAAAAATGTATTTCATCTAATGCAAAGTGCGTGGTGAGTTACTGAGCTCGATGAACCGGTAATCAAGGAGCGGTTGAGGTTTTCTTAATTGATGTGTAGAGATTAATATGAAATCCAACGGTCATACTTATACTGACTTGTCTATAATCTCGATGAGAGAATTAGGTTTTTGTTGTGTTACCGACCTAATTGATTTGTATTTAAGTTTGATGAAGTTGTTTTGTTTAGTGTTGGCAAGAGTTGGCAGAAATTAGTTGAGTGTGTGGTTGCCAAACTAGATAATAAGTCTGCAATTTGAGTAATGGCAGATAGAAGCTTAAAAGGATATGATCAAGCAAGTGTAGTGTTATTCAGACAAATCAAGCAAAATCTTGGTGTTCTCTAACAATTACAACAAAATTGAAATCCCCTAACTGGGTAAGCTCTAACAAGATTGGTTACTTATTAAATCTTCCAACAAGGTGATCCATTAGATTGGATTTTCAAATCCTCTACTGAGGTTACTCCTTACAGGGTATTTGCTTCTAACAAGGGATTTGTAGTCAATACCTTAACCAAGTGATTCCTAACAGGATTAGTTCTTAACAGGACTTTTATAAACGCTTTAACAGGCTTGGTTCCTAATAGGGTGAACTTCAAAAGAGTTCAGATATTATCTTGTGAGTCCCATCTCACCATGGTTTTTACCTATTTGGGTTTCCAGATCATAAATACTTGTCATGTGGTGAATGTTTTTGTGGTTATGATATTATGGTTCATTTGATTATTCTGTTAAGGCATGATAACCGGAAGCATTGAGAAATGAAATATGTTGACATATGATAAAGCATTTAGATGTTTGCAAGTTTACTATTAAGTTGTTGTAACAGTCAACCGGATTTTATTATGAGTATTTACAGTGGTATTTCATTTGATAAGTGTAGACGTATAAAAATGACCATATTCCTAAATGAATATTTTATGTTCATTTCCCTATTTAATTAAATCCAATTTAATTAAATTATCCACATTCTTCTATTTTATTAAATAAATTATTCAATTTATTTAAATAAAATTCACCATACCATTTAATGAATAAATCATTTTATTCAATTAAATCGCCCTAGCCACTTTTAATTAAATTCAAATTTAATTAAATAGTTATCCTAAATTGAATAAATCAAATTTATTTAATTACAACCAAATTGAATGAAAATCAATTAATTCAATTAAATCCTATTATCCCCCATCCACTTGCAAAATCCCAAACCCCTTCCTTATCCCTTCTAGAATCTTCTAATCAATTCTAATTAACCTAACCCTCCTCTAAACTTTGTCACATCCCTAAGCAAAGGGAGGTCACTTCTCAAATGGCCCAAAGTCTTGGATAACCATTAAAGGTTTTCAACCTTCAACCACCAAAACCCTTAAAGTCTTTGAAAACCATTGAAGGCTTCCAACCTTCAACCACTTAATCCCCAAAGTCTCCAATAACCATTAATAGTTAATTCAAACTCTCCCACATGGTTAAAACATTTGTTTTGACTCAACCTCTACCCAACCCAAAGGTCTCATCAGGCCATTAATGCTTTGACTATGATTATCTCTTAATCATTTGCACAAAGGTTTATCCTTGGATTAACTCTTAATCCAGTGGATAATCTTAATTTATACTTGACCCTTAGCCTTTAGATAACCATGAGGTCTTCTCAGACCTTTAATGTCTCCAACCTCTTCTCTCAACCCAATCCTATGTTGACACTTGTCACTATTTTATTGGTGCCAATTGTGCACATGGATCCCCAACTTTCAAACTTGGCCCTTGATTAAACCATTCAATCTTGACCATCCAATGCCCTGTTTGTGCTATAAATAGAGCTCTCATTCCTCCATTTTTAACAGTCATCCTTCAAATTTGTAGCATCACACTTATGCTCAAATATATTCAAGTTTTCATTTCATATATGCTCATCATTTAGCCTCTCTTTAGATCAGAAATTAGACTAATATGCATGCTTAGATTATTTTCTTTATCATTTTAGTTCAATCATAGACTAAATATAGTATGCTAGGATAGTATTCATACTAATCTCATCATCTTATCATCTAGTTTATTGCATTTTAGCATCATACATAGCTTACAACACATCTCATACTAAAATTTATCAAAGCATCTCTCGTTCTCATATTTGCCATCCCTAATCCATTTTGCTCAGTAATCTGAGAGCAAAAACGTTGGTTTGAGGGACATTGTGAGATAGAGAACCATGGGACCCTCCTTGGGAAGCTGAGTAATACTACGCTACTCCATAGCTTGCATCAAGAAGTCTTGTGTGTGTGTGGACTGGTATTTTAACTAAATTTTCACATATTAAGTTTTATTCACCCACTTTTCCACCATACATTTCTGGCGCCCACCGTGGGGCACGACCCCAAATAACAAATTGATTTTTGAAATTAATCATTTTTGCAGGTCCGCGAGAAATAGGAATTAGCACGTCGAAAACATACATTAGCGCATCCGCCTAATAGTTTAGCGCTTCTAGCCTACTGTTTAGCGCATGGGCTCTCTGTTTTAGCACATAAAGACCTTGTTCTAGCGCATGATTTGTATTAACAATTTTTCCTGTAGGTATCAACGCGGGCAAAACATAGAGTAGCGTGTTGACTTAACAGATTAGCGTATCAGACCCTCGGTTTAGCGCCTCTACTACATCATCCAGCGCTTGAAACCCAAACAGTAGCGCATCAGATTTAAAATTTTCCTGCAGAATTGACCGTGGAAAAGACAAACACAGAGTAGCGCTTCCAACACCCAGAGCAGCGCATCCCAGTATCAGAATAGCGCAGAGAAACATAAGTATAGCGCATCTGGATCATATTGTAGCGCGTACAGTTTGTTCTGTAGCGCATCAAAAACAAAACAAAAAAACAATTGTTGTAACAGAACTAAAATTTTAGACTTGTAGAAGTCCCCCAAAACACCTGACAATTTTATCTTTTTGTTTGTTTGCAGGATTATAACAGTTTGTTGCAGGTAGAATGAGAAAATTTATTTTTACAGAAAAACGATTTCTTTTGTTGACCTCCAAAAACAAAAAATTTGCTTTGTTGACCATTTCCATTTTTCTAGATCAGAAAATCTTTCTTTTAAAGATTAAAAAGAACATCATGTTTTTGTGGGGCAACATCTCTACATAGGTTAGCAAATCACTAAATTGGAGGTTTAAAAAGAATCTTTGTTTACTTTGTCTCGAAAGTGGAAGGTATATGCTCTCCCCTTAACTGGGTGATCAAAAATCCAGACCACTCTTACCGCTTTCAGTTATTTCAAAGCATTTACATCCTTTAGCAGGCCTGCCTTCCCAAGGAGTTGCAATCAACTCTTAAAGTCGTTTATTACCGATGTGAAGGGAACGACCTATGTGGGGAACGGCTTTGATGCCAAGAATTCCAACCCACTATAATCAAATGTGGAAAGTGACGAAAGTCCTTTTCAATGGTTGCGCGCAGTGATTAGCCTTCCCCCAGTATCTTCGAGATACGTAAAGCCTTTGTTCTAAAGGTTGGGAAGCCTCCTGAGGGAGTTTATCACTGACGGACGAACGGGAAGCCTGATTATGAACCATAGAATTAAAAACTTTGAGCCGAGTCAGTATCCAAACATTTTTAACATCATAGTGCAAGGGTGGGGAAGAATCCGCCCCCAAGATTACTCACCATATATCTCCCAAGATAACTACTCAACTGTGAAGCAATTCACTTTGGGTTAACTTCTGGCAAAAGGCAAAAAAACGGGCGCCCTCTAGGGGGTGACACGGTTGTTTGAGCTGACGGAGTATCGAGACTAGTGGGCTATGATGTTACTTATGACCCTTGAATAAAGAGTCTTTCTGAAGTGTCTTATTTGTATCCAAACCTGTTAAAACATTAGGGATTTGAACACATCCTCGCAGAACATACACTTTCTGTTAGATTAGGCAAAATGATTGTACTTTGTGTGCCGTGCTTACATTTGTTATTTCAGAAAATCATCCATACTTGAAAATTTCTCAACAAAATTCAAAATCCTCACAAAAAAATCACCCAAAAAGAAAAATCAAGGCAGTCTAGCGCATAAGAGCAACATCTTAGCACGTGGAACACTTATATTAGCGCATCCAAACCTCAAATTAGTGCGTACAGTTAAAACAGTAGCGTTTCATCCTCAGGCAAAATAGTATACAATACTTTAGCACATCCGAAATAATTTTTAGCGCGTAGGTGCCCAAAACTAGCGCATAAAGAAAAACAATTAGCGCGTGTCAGGCCCAGTGTAGCGCGTAGTTTTTCCAAACAAACTTAAAAACAATTTTCAACAGCCTTAATTTTAGCGCGTGCAAGAAATAGCTTAGCGCGTAGAAATCATATTTTAGCGCATAAACCAAAATAGTTAGCATGTATCAAGTCCAGTATAGCACATGAATTATTCACCTGTTAAAACAAAAAAAATTTAAAATCAAAATTTTAGCACGTGTCTAGGGGCAGATTAGCACGTGTGATTAGTATTTTAGCACATCAAGAAAATTCGGTAGCGCATACAACCTTTGTTCTAGCGCCTGATCCAAGGCCGAAAAATAGAGAGTTAAAAACTGAAAAAAATTTGAAAATTTCAAAAACATTTTAGAAGAGTTTTTCATCAAAAATCATCTTTTATCAAACCAGAGTGACAAAAACAAACCATTAAAAACTTTTCTCAAGCTAAATTTGTGTCAAACAAGGTTGTCAGAATCTGAAATGAATCGCACAATAGAGGACGTCTCTCCTATTATAATCCAGAAAATTTTCATCATCAGTATCAATCGAATCCTTTAACATCTTACGGATTTTTATCTCACAAACACTTGTCTAAAATTTTCAAATTGTCAAATCCAGTTTCCAGATTGAGAAACTTCTTATCCATATCATTTGACACACTTTATCGTGAAGGGGCATCTAAACCTTCATTCTGATAAAGAAAGATTTGAAATTTCCAAAACAAGAATCACCTAAATCCAAACAAATCAAAGGAAATCATTGATCACTCATGCATGACTAATCCCCTTATTCTGAGAAGAAAGAACCTCTATCGTAACATCACGTTGAAGAAACAACAACCTAGCTTTTCCAAATTCATCAAGAGAAATAAGTTTTTATACATCAATCGTCAACTCTTCAAATTCCATCGGGTATTTCTTCATCACGTCAAACGTTATATCCAAAACAAATCTAGCGAATTTGACAAAGAACCCTTGAAAACAAGAGCATACTATCAAAAGTCTGCTTTTAATCAAAAGATAAACCACAAAGGAAAGATCAATCCAACATTCCTGCCTGATGAGTGCATCACATTTAACACATCTCGACCAGAACCACCAACGCCCGAGAAACACATCGAAGAGGACTTTGTTCTTTTCATCATTGAAAGTTTCTATTAAAATGCCTATCACTCGCTCTCAAAGAAACAAACAAAGCGAGGCACCCACAGAATCTAGTATGAATCGCAGATTATCAAATCCTTTTGAAGTACCATCCTCAGAAGAGTCTGAAATTACTGACGCAATTCTTCAGGAATGTCAAGAAAATCCTTCATTCTAAAAACTCATCGAAAAACTCATGAAAAATGACAAAGAAAAATATCTACTCATGCTTACGAGTAAAGGTGTTAAACTTCCTGAAGATTTCGACGCAAACGTCTTTCAAACCAGGTCTCAACAATATACATATCAAGAACGACAAAGAGAAGAAGAAACTCGCATACCTAAGCAACATATTCCAAAACAACATGCACTAGAAATGCGAATACCTGAATTCGAAACCCCAGAACAACACATACCGTTTACTACACCTTTTCAGTTAAGAACAAATACGAGGGATGAACTCTTTCCTCGCCAAGATAATGCGCCCTTGGTTTCTCTTACTCAACAAATGCAAATGTTGCAAAGACAAATACAAGATATGCAACAAGGGACAACAGTGCGGTATTCTATAAACGAAATTTGTCCTTATCCATTTGACAGAAGATTAAACATGGTACCTTTTCCTCCAAACTCAGACGTTCCCAAATTTGATAAATATGATGGGAAAAGTGATCCTCGGGATCATGTTCGAGAATTTTGCACCATGAGTCTTGAATTTGCTCATGATGACACTTATCTGATGAGGTTGTTCCCAAGAAGCCTGGGAGGACAAACAATGGAATGGTTATCCAAGATTACACCACCTATCAGATCATTTGACGAATTGGTTAACAAATTCATCACCCACTATTCTTACAACATCCAACATGCCATAACCATGCTAGATGTTTGCAACACCAAACAAAAGAACAATGAAACATTCATGTTATTCCTTCAGCGTTGGCGACGCATGGTATCAAGATATCCTCGAGACATTCCTGAAAAAGAAAAAATGGAAATCTTCATTGATAACTTAAATGGCGAAATGAGTTACAGACTCAAACTTCAATGCATACCATCTTTCGCCAAATTGATTGAAAATGGCATTCAAGTAGAGGAAGCTTGTGTCAAAAAGGGAACACTCAAGTTCTACAAGGAAGGAACAAACTCATCAAACTACAATAACCAAAACAATACCAATTTTGACAAATCTCGATTTTGGACGCGAAACAAAAACGAATGCAACAATGAATCATATGATCCCAAATCTAAACAACCAGTGCTTGCCTTATCAGGAAATACTCAAAATGCAAAAATTCCTAAAAATGCTACTCCCAGTGCTAACACATATGCACCAAACAATTCTCAAGGACAACTCAACACCAACAATGCCAACGATTATCAAAACAAAAACATAAATCCAGGACCTAACAACAATTCACACAACAACACCAACAATTTCCAAAAGCGTATCTTCACACCACTGGGCCAATCATTAGAATCCGCATTTAGAGAACTGTTGGCAAACAAGATTCTTTCTTTGCCTCCAATCAACAATTATGAACCCCCACTCAAACCACCTTGGTGGAATGATTCACACTATTGTGATTTCCATCACAACAAGGGTCATAGAACAAACGAGTGCATGAGATTGAAACACATAATCCAGGACATGATTGATCGAGGTGACTTAACGGTGGATGGTCTCAAAACAAATAATGATCACGAAGCCTTCAAAAATCCTCTCCCAAATTATAACAAAGATGGAGCATCAACTTCAAATGATACACGCGGAGCTCATATTAATCACATCTACAACAACACAATCAACCACATATCAGCTGAAGACCATCAAGTCAATGTCATAACTATTCGAGATAGGCATGATCATGAATCTGTCAATGTGACAACCCAGACTCAGAAATATGTCTTGAAGGGACATACTGCACCTCCAACTGCCACACCAAAAACCCAATACAACTTAGTTAACCAACTACGCAAGACTCCAGCTTAGATATCTATCCTGGAATTGTTGAAACTATCTCCAAAACACAAAGACATATTGGAGCAAGCGCTATTGGAAACAAATGTACCTCAAAATCTGGATACAGATAGATTTCAAGCCATGGTCGCCCATATGACAGAATCTCATAACCTCACCTTCTCAGAGCATGATAATACTTCATTGAGTCACCCGCATAATACTCCTCTACATATTGAAGTCATTGTTTGCAAACACCGCGTAAAAAGGGTCTTAATAGATGGAGGAGCCGGACTTAATATATGTACTTTAAAGCTTATCCATGCACTAGGCTTCTCAGAAGAATCTATTGATCCTTGTAAAAAGATTACCATAAAAGCATATGATGATGAGGAAAGGTCCTCTAAAGGAACAGTGATATTACCTATTCAAGCAGGACCAGTGCAAAAGGATACTATATGTCAGGTCTTAGATATTGATCTCACCTACAATATCTTACTAAGACGGCCCTGGATACATGAAATGCAAGCAGTACCTTCTACATATCACCAATGTGTCAAGTTTCCTTATGATGGACAAGAAATCTCCATATTAGCTGATCACAATCCATTTCAACATTGCAACACAATGGGGGCAGCCCAAGACAGTTTGGTTCCTTATAACAAAGAAAAGCAGCGGTCTTCGACATCTGATCCACCCACAGCAAAATCCAACTCCTTATGGGGAGACTTCAAACAGAAAATGCAAATCAAAGACCAAGGCATGGGAGAATATTCTATGGAGCCTTTATGTTTAACCAGATTGCCAACATCACCTAGATCGCATGGTTTACCTACTATATCAACACATCTAGCAACTCAGCCCATCACTAAATTTGATGGTACCTTCATCCAATTGGGTACTCTAGCACATGAATCAGAAGATAAAGATGTTCTTAGCTGGCTATACAAAGATGAAGAAGAAGCTAATAGAGCAGTTGCTCTGGACGTTGTTCTACCAACGCACGTATATGGAAAAGGCTACTTGATCATGAAACAAATGGGATATGGTGGTAAAGGACCTATTGGGAAACGTAAGGAGTCACTGAACCTATAGATCTTCCTTCACAACCTAGTACAAATAAAGCAGGATTAGGTTCTAAATTCACCTTCCTATTGAAACGGCCGCCACACACAAATGCAAAACCTCAATGGAAGGAAAAGAAGAAGTACAAGGAAGAATCCTGGCAGGAAGCACTCTTTGAATTAGTAGAAGCAATTCGCAAGGCACGAGAACGTCAAGATCAGAAGTTGCATCAGGAAAAGCTTTTAAATCATAAGAAGGCCATATCTACAGCAGTGGCTCATATTAACACACCAATGGCTCAAGCACAAATCATCTCACCACAAGAAACTGTCATTCCTCCCCGAGAAAGCACAATCTATGAACAAATCCAGACCGTGGAAGATGGATCAGATACAGAATCAACACAGAATATCAAGAAAGTATCCATCATCAAAGATTTGTTTTCGCCATACAACATACCTGTTTGCAGCACAGATAGAATTTGGGATAATGCCTATGAGACAGATTCAAATGA
Source organism: Cryptomeria japonica (assembly GCF_030272615.1). Classification (NCBI taxonomy): domain Eukaryota; kingdom Viridiplantae; phylum Streptophyta; class Pinopsida; order Cupressales; family Cupressaceae; genus Cryptomeria; species Cryptomeria japonica. The sequence goes on along the minus strand of NC_081411.1, from coordinate 755,878,301 downwards.
ATATGAATGGGGTACCTGCTCTGATAATACTACAAATATCCCAGATGATACTGATTTCATATCCATTTCTCAAGAAGAATATAACGCAGAAGATAGACCTCTTGAATTTGGACCACAACATATCTATGACGTTCAGGAAAGCAAACAAAAATATTACGAACAAGTCTATGTAGAAGATGATACCATCGAAGACCTCGATGAAACCCTAGACTTCTTTAAAACCAAGAGCCATCATGATGACAACTCTATCCTAACACTTACAGTAGCCGAACTTGACCCGCCCAACGATTCCTTACCGCTTGTCTTCCCTGATCTTATTGACTGGAATGAACCTGAGACCCATGATATACCAATTTTTCCAGATGATGAATCTATTATACATTACCTATGTACAGTAAATCTCGAAACAGGCTCTACCAGTGAACAAAATGACAATATCTATCCATCAGGGAGTGCCAAGTCTCTCAGTCGAAAAAATGAATCACAAAAAGAATCTAATGCTGAAAACCAGTCAATGGCAGCTATAGATCCCAAAAAAGTAAACATAAAGGACGCATCTGAGGATGAAAACCTTTTTAAGGCACCTAACGATGAGAGGCTTGACACTCTTCCTAAACATTTTCATGAGCGATCACCCATATTGATTGAGCCCACTCAATCAATCAACATTGGTACCACAGAAGCAACCAGAAACATTCACCTTGCAGAATCTCTGACAGAGGAGGAAAGATCGGCATTCATCATCTTCTTTAAAGGACAGCAAATTAACTTTGCCTGGTCATATGCTGATATGCCTGGAGTTGATCCACACTTAATCATGCATCACTTGTCCATCTCTATAGGAGTCAAGCCAGTCAAGCAAAAGCTATGAAAGATGAATCCACAGGTAGCACTCATGGTCAAAACTGAATTGAAGAAATTATTAGATGTCGGATTCATTCGACCTATTGACTATGCAGAATGGATTTCTAACATTGTTCCAGTCTCAAAACTAGATGGTAGTATCAGAATATGCACTGACTTCAGGGATGTCAACAAAGCTTGTCCAAAGGATGACTTTCCTCTACCAAGTATTGATATAATTGTAGATCTCACAGCAGGCCATGCAATGCTCTCCTTAATGGACAGTTTCTCAGGCTATAATCAAATCAAAATAGCTCCTAAAGATCAAGATAAAACAGCATTCACCTGTCCTTAGGGAACGTACTATTGGAATGTTATGTCTTTTGGCTTAAAGAATGCGGGAGCAACTTATCAAAGAGCAATGACAACCATATTCCATGATATGATGCACACATTTATGGAGGACTATGTGGATGATTTACTAGCAAAATCCTTCACCAGAGCTGAACATCTCGGCATCCTAACAAAGATCTTTGATCGATTGCAAAAATTCCAAGTCTGACTCAACCCTAAGAAGTGTGTCTTCGGGGTTACAGCAGGCAAGTTACTGGGCTACATAGTCTCAGCTAAGGCTATTGAAATTGATCCAGCAAAGGTACAAGCCATCATGGACATGCCACCACCAAAGAATATCAGTCAACTTAGATCTCTACAAGGACGACTTCAATCAATCAGGCGATTCATCGCTCAACTAGCAAATAAAAGTCTGCCATTTAACCACTTGCTACACAAAAATGTACCGTTTAGATGGGAGACAAAGTGTGCATAATCTTTTTACCAAATTAAATAGTACCTGATGAATCCACTGGTTCTAGTACCACCAATTGCAGGAAAACCTCTTATACTATATATCTCAACAATAGATATTTCACTAGGGGCACTATTGGCACAAGAATATCAACAAGGAAAGGAATGCGCCATATATTACATCAGTAGAATATTGAATGGCTATGAGCTCAATTATACATTCATTGAAAAGGCTTGCCTAACAGTGGTTTTTGCATCTCAAAAGTTCTAACATTATATGCTAGCACACACTATAAAGCTAGTGGCAAAAATTGATCCTCTCAAGTATCTACTTAGCAAGGCAGCTCTCACAAGCCGATTGGCTAAATGGGTCATGATTCTCAGTGAATTTGACATCCACTACACAGAAAGACGAGCCATCAAAGGACAAGCAATTGTAGATCAGCTGGCTGAAGCACCGCTACCAGGAAAACAAACCATGGAGATCGAATTTCCAGACAAGGATGTTTTTGCTCTTTCTTCCAAACAATGGACCCTATACTTTGATGGATCCTATACACAACATGGTACAGGGGCTGGCATTCTATTCATCACTCATGAAGGACACACTATGCCAAGATCATATCGGCTTATGTTTCCATGTACAAATAATGTGGCTGAATATGAAGCATTGGTCATAGGCATCAAAATGGCTGTCGAATGGAAAATCATAGAGTTAAAAGTCTATGGAAACTCACAACTGGTCATCAATCAAATCAACAACAACTATCAGACAAAGGATGACAAGTTACTACTCTACAAACGGATGGTGGATGACTTCAAACAATATTTTGTGCACATCACCTTTGAACAAATACCAAGGTTGAACAACAAAGCAGTCGACGCAATGGCTACAATCGCTTCATTACTACAAATTCCAGAACAATAGAGTCGTTATGAGTTCCTGGTAGAGAAACTGTTCTCTCCCGCCTATGACCACTCTGAATCCCAGGTTATATATGCCTTGACTGGTTCAGATTCTCCGTTATATGGACCAATATATGACTACCTCAAGCATAATATCTTACCCATTGACCAATCCCATAACCAAAAACGTAACTTTATCCGACAAGCTGCCCGTTACACCCTTACCACTGATACCTTATATCGTTGAGGTCTAGATGGTACTCTTCTTCGTTGTCTTGATTGTAATGATTCTGATTCAGCTTTACACGAGCTTCATGAAGGTATTTGTGGCACACATTCAAGTGGCACTACTCTTGCTAAAAATCTTCTACGAATGGGATACTACTGGCCTACAATGGAGAAAGACTCATATCATTTCACCAAGAAATGTCCTAAATGCCAAATCCATGGCAATCTGATACATGCACCAGCACAGGAACTGCAGCCATTTACAACATCCTGGCCCTTTTGTTAGTGGGGACTGGACCTGGTTGGCAAAATACATCCTTCATCTTCCAATGGACACAAGTTCATTATAACTACAATAGAATACTTTACCAAATGGATAGAAGCAGTTCCCATGACCACAGTGACCGGGAAACAAATTGCCTCTTTTATCCTAAATTATCTAATCTGCAGATATGGCATTCCAAGTTCAATCGTCACAGATAATGGACGACCTTTCAAAAACCAAGATGTACAGGAACTATGTGAAAAATTCAAAATCCAACATCGGTTTTCTACACCATACTACCCACAGGGAAATGGTCAAGCAGAAGCATCTAACAAGACAATCCTAAAAATACTCAAGAAAATAGTGAATGATGCAGGCAAAGATTGGCACGTACAACTCAATCCAGCACTTTGGGCATATAGAACCAGCATACGCACACCTACAGGAGCAACACCATATTCATTGGTATATGGATCAGAGGCTATTTTACCCTTGGAGGTAGAAATTCCATCTCTTAGAGTCTCTTTGAAAGGTTTAATCCCCGATGAAGAGTATCGAGTTAACCGACTGCAAGAATTGGAACTATTAGATGAAAGACGCCAACATGCTTATACTCATCTCAAAGCATATCAGCAACGCATGTGCAGGAGCTACAATCACAAGGTCATTCCTCGCAACTTCAAGGTTGGTTATCTAGTCCTCAAAGAAAATCCAAGAAATCAACAAGATAGAGAAAAGAAAGGGAAATTTGAACCTAACTGGTTGGGTCCCTATGTCATCATATCCGTCTATGGATCAGGTGCCTATCAGCTAACAAATTCTAAAGGAGATGTGCTCAATGATCCAACTAACAACATTCATCTAAAGAAGTACTATACTTAAGGTATCCTAGTGCATGGAAAAAGCCAAAAAAATAAATAAATAAATAAATCCAGAAAAAGAAAAAATACAAAGTACAATAAAAACAAATGGTGAAAACCTGGTAAACAGGTGCCCTTGTGAAAGACCAGCTCCTTTATCTATATCCATGCCATTTTATCCATCAAAACACTATCGGCCATCGCCCAACACTTAGCATATATCCATTCAGGACATACTTAGTGTAGTCACTATCCTGAGTTATCCATCTGTATCTATTCTCTTATCGCATTCCACCATGGCTTGAAAATCACTGTACATAATCATATCCAGAGGTACACTCATCTAGGGGCATTAAACTATTCAAACACTTGCAAACATTCAACACATTCCAACTATTGCAAAACTCAGACGTATGACATCCAACAAACACAACTACACTTCATCGCAACAACCAAAACAAAAACAATACAGAAGAATCTCAAGGATGGATGATTTTCTGAAATACTCAATGTTGCATTATCGCATAAAAGTCTTGATTATTTTGCATTTTGAACTTTTTAAATTGTTGGAATCTTCTTCTTATCTCATAACAAGCTTCAAAGCTAGAGATCATGAGGAACTTCCAATATTTTCTTAGTTTTCTGTCTGGAAGGCGATCACTTGTACTGTGTGAATATTTGCCTCGAGACGTGATACATATCATTGAAGGCCTGATTCCATTTCATGCATATAAATGATCTACTCTTGTCTGTTTACGCAATACGCACTCAGGTCATCCTGGTTCAATTATACCTTGACGCTTGTGCTATCTTGCAAAATCAAAAATCATGTAAATTTTACTCAGGTCATTATGGTTCAATTATACCATTATGCTTGTATAAATTTTCAACATATCCAAAAATCAATAAATGCTCCATGATGATATTTACAAAGAAAGCAAACAAATGGTTATATCGGATGGCAAATACAGAATGAGAGATGCTCCAAAAAACAATTAGTTGCATTTCATTTTACAATTAGTTGCATATCATTTTACAATTAGTTGCACATCATTTTACATCATATCATATTACAATTAGTTGCATATTAAAACATACATCTCATTTTCAAGATACATCTCACAGCATATAAAAAGCATTCATCCTGCATCATGCATTACATCATATATTGCATCATCACATTAAAAAAACTCATATAACATGCATCCATATAAACACATCACATGATCAAAAATGGTGCCATCCATATATATATCTCAAAAATGATCCAAATGTACAAAATATGTCAAAACTATGTCCAGTACAAAGAATACAATGCTCAAAAATACAACAGAGACCATGTCTCTCAAGTATGACTATCCCCTGATGGAGATGGTCTAGCTCCAAATGCCTCCGCCCCTAGATCTCCAAGAGGGTCCTGTCTCGCTCTAGATACACTCGCCCCTGGATCTCCAGGAGGGTCCTATCTCGCTGGCCCAGTCACACCTCGGCTCTCAAATCGTGTACCAGCAGTTCGAGATCAGCTCGATCTCGACTGTGCAAAGCTCTCTACCCACCGATCTCTGGGTACTGCAGCCTCATAATGCCGCCTATAATACTCAGCCTCCTATACTCTCCGTGTCAGCTCTCTAAGGGTGTCTCTCAAAGGACCACCCACCGTTGCTCTCTGCACAGTCGCCAATGCCTCCTCCGCTCGACCCCGCCGCTCTATCTCAGCGGTCAACTACGAGATCTATCACTGATATGTCAAAATCTATGCCTGTAGCTGCGAACGGTAATCTGCAGGGTCCGGATCTGTGCATCCTCTACATGACCTGGCACTCGAACCCGCAGTGGTACCTGTGTTGGAGCCACCCCTCCCACTCGGCCTGTCCTAGGTATTGGAGGTGGGAGTATATCTACTCTCCTCCTTTGTGTTGGTCTAACTGCCTCCTCCTCACCCCCCACTGCAGCTAGCACCTTTGTCACTCTCCCCTCTCTCCCGGCTCTGATGGCCAATCCTCCTCTCCCTCTCTCAATCCTCTCCTGTCGTACAGCTCTCTCCACACCTCTACCACCCCGCCTCCCTCTGGCTCCTCTACCTCCTCCATCATCTCCATCGTCTCCATCATCTCCATCATCTCCCCCCTCCTCGCCATCTGAATCAAATGCTGGCCTCATCTCCTCGAGATCCGAGATCCTCGTGACTGCCCGCGCAGCAAACAAATGAGCGAACTTGTCTGTCATACCTGCATCCTATATTTCTGGGGCATAATCCCAGATCTATCCTGCCAGCCCTATGAACTCCTCTATGGCCACGGTACTATCAATAGTCGGCCCCCAATCAGCCACATCCTGCTGCCGCTGTGCATACAAGCATGCTCCCTGCAGAATCCCCTGCTGCCGCCCGAACTGCCACAAAACTTGGGTCACCAAAAACCGCTCAATGACGAATGGGGTCCTCCCAATCAGATACCTCATCATGAAAACAAAAGGCATCTCTATCCCATCCTCCGCCCATACCTCGCAACCTGTATACGGTCTCCAGGTGACCGTATCTATATCATCAAAGACCCTCCTCCAGTGCTCTAGTTTGCCCAGCTTACGCTGGACAACTAGGCCTCTATATCCGTAGGCATATACAGCACCTACGAGCCTATCTCTATCTGCCAATGGCCTCGCTGCTGGAATGTGCTCCCAGCACCATACCTGTAATAAGATCACACCCGCTGATAAGCTACCATAATCGAGGTATACTACCTCATGCAGGCTCCTGTAAAGATGGGCCAGCATCGCTGACCCCCATAAAAATCTCCGGCCCTGTGTGACCATCTGCTCCAGAACCAGCCCCCATCCCACTGAAAATCCCTTTGACCTACGATCAGGACAAAGGAATCCCCTAATGAATCCTGCCAATACAAATGGCAGCGGTGCATAATCCAAATCCAAAAACTCCTGCCAGGGGATCTTATATCCACAGACAGTCTCATCATGAAATATACGACACAGTGCCTCTGTGCCGCCCTCCTATGACTGCTCATAGGGTAGCAGTGCCCCTACCACAGGAATGCGCAAAATCCGGTAGCAGTCCTTCGGTGTCACTGTCATCTCTCCAGTGGCAAAATGAAAGGTGTTCGTATCACTATGCCACCTCTCTGCCAATGCTGTCAAAAGTCCCTGGTTCATAGTGAACCGAGGCATATCCAGAAGAGAGGTCAATCCACATCTCTCTATGATGTCCAAATCTGCCTGTGACAGATGTGGTATCAGCGTCCATGGTCTTGGGAATCTCTCCCTCGACTGCACAATACACAATCGCTCCTGTCAACAAACAAAACATATCTAATATCAGTTTCCACATCAACACAAAGATATCAAAATCAAACTTACATCAACAACATGAAACAATTTTCTCATCTACAATCAAAGTTCAAAATCCTATCATTTCATATCAACTTGTAAAACAACTCAAGTTTTCAAAAACCATATCAAAACTTGTAAAACAACTTAAGTACCAAAATCACATAAACTTGTAAAACAACTCAAGTTTTCCACCCATATCAGCTTGAAAAATAACTCAAGTTTCCAACCCATATCGGCTTGTAAAACAACTCAGGCTTTCCCACACATTGAACTTGAAACAAACAATGCAAATGCATCATATTCTGATCAAAACAATAGCTTGATATCTATACATAACTTGGAAAATTGCACATCAAAACAAGTTATACAAATACTCATCTTGGATAAATTCATCAAAACATGACAGGCAAACAAAAACAAATTTTCAGCTCGGCCAAAACTGCAAAAATTTTCGGATGTGCTGAAATAGACCTTCAATGCGCTAAATAACCCCTACGTGCTAGGCTGCCTCTCCTACGCGCTATTCTATCTAACCTATGCGCTAGATACAGTCTACGCGCTAAACTTTTCTTCCTACGCGCTACTTAACCTGCCCCATGCGCTAGGTTAGCCCTACGCGCTAATCTACCCTTCCTATGCGCTACCCTTTCAGCCCTATGCGCTAGGTTAAACCTACGCGCTAAACCCCCTTCCCTATGCGAACCCCTGCGACCCCTATGCGCTAGGTCATACCTACGCGCTACCCTATTGATGTGAAGCACTACCAAACGCAATACATGCGCTGTTCTACGTGCACGCGCTAACCTAAAAATCCTATGCGCTAACAAACATTTTTTGGACGCGACCTCTAAATTAAACTTGATGCGCTACTCTAAACTTTTTATGTGCTAAATTAAACCTTAGACGCACTAAACCGAAAAGTCCGAACTTTAAAATTCAAAAAACACCTAAAAATGACAAAATGAAAAATCCAAAAGGGGTCAGAATGTTGACTTACTGGTGGTCCATGCGCTGCAAGTCTCCGATATCTCCGAACATGCTCAAAACGGTGTCTGTGATAAGGGATAGGCATTTTCTCTCCAGAGCAAATTCTCTTTTTTCAAAGTCAACAAAGCACAAATGAACCTAATTTGACTCATTTTCCCCTTTTATAAGAGGAAAATGAAATTAGGGTTAGCCAACTGGACCTATAATATGGTCGTGGTCTTCCCTATACCAAAACAATTGTAACTTATCGGGAGATGAATCAATCTATGCACTTTTTACATGCACGAAATCATAAACATCATACAAACTTCATCAATTTAAATCAAAAAAAAAATTTCAAAAAAATTGATTCATCTCCCGAGGGGGCATCACCATCAAATCTCAAATCTGGGGCATCACATCAAATTTGGGGCACGACTGGCAAATCAAAAGAGCGACACAAAAATTGCATTTAATCATAAATCATAGTAAGACATCATTTTCTTTGAAATAACATGTGCACACACGTCACTTCAAAGAGGGGCAAAATGTAGACGTATAAAAATGACCATATTCCTAAATGAATATTTTATGTTCATTTCCCTATTTAATTAAATCCAATTTAATTAAATTATCCTCATTCTTCTATTTTATTAAATAAATTATTCAATTTATTTAAATAAAATTCACCATACCATTTAATGAATAAATCATTTTATTCAATTAAATCCCCCTAGCCACTTTTAATTAATTTCAAATTTAATAAATAGTTATCCTAAATTGAATAAATCAAATTTATTTAATTACAACCAAATTGAATGAAAATCAATTAATTCAATTAAATCCTATTATCCCCCATCCACTTGCAAAATCCCAAACCCCTTCCTAATCCCTTCTAGAATCTTCTAATCGATTCTAATTAACCTAACCCTCCTCTAAACTTTGTCACATCCCTAAGCAAAGGGAGGTCACTTCTCAAATAGCCCAAAGTCTTGGATAACCATTAAAGGTTTTCAACCTTCAACCACCAAAACCCTTAAAGTCTTTGAAAACCATTGAAGGCTTCCAACCTTCAACCACTTAATCCCCAAAGTCTCCAATAACCATTAATGGTTAATTCAAACTCTCCCACATGGTTAAAACATTTGTTTTGACTCAACCTCTACCCAACCCAAAGGTCTCATCAGGCCATTAATGCTTTGACTATGATTATCTCTTAATCATTTGCACAAAAGTTTATCCTTGGATTAACTCTTAATCCAGTGGATAATCTTAATTTAGACTTGACCCTTAGCCTTTAGATAACCATGAGGTCTTCTTAGGCCTTTAATATCTCCAACCTCTTCTCTCAACCCAATCCTATGTTGACACTTGTCACTATTTTATTGGTGCCAATTGTGCACATGGATCCCCAACTTTCAAACTTGGCCCTTGATTAAACCATTCAATCTTGACCATCCATTGCCCTGTTTGTGCTATAAATAGAGCTCTCATTCCTCCATTTTTAACAATCATCCTTCAAATTTGTAGCATCACACTTATGCTCAAATATATTCAAGTTTTCATTTCATATATGCTCATCATTTAGCCTCTCTTTAGATCAGAAATTAGACTAATATGCATGCTTAGATTATTTTCTTTATCATTTTAGTTCAATCATAGACTAAATATAGTATGCTAGGATAGTATTCATACTAATCTCGTCATCTTATCATCTAGTTTATTGCATTTTAGCATCATACATAGCTTACAACACATCTCATACTAAAATTTATCAAAGCATCTCTTGTTCTCATATTTGCCATCCCTAAACCATTTTGCTCAGTAATCTGAGAGCAAAAACGTTGGTTTGAGGGACATTGTGAGATAGAGAACCATGGGACCCTCCTTGGGAAGCTGAGTAATACTACGTTACTCCATAGCTTGCATCAAGAAGTTCTGTGTGTGTGTGTGGACTAGTATTTTAACTAAATTTTCACATATTAAGTTTTATTCACCCACTTTTCCACCATACAATAAGTTTATTTTGTGTGATTGAGATTGAGATGGAAAGTTTGTATCAGTTTTTCTATTTACTGATTCACCCCTCATCCTCTAAGTAATCTACCAAATACTTATTCTTTCATCATACCATCAATTGGTATTAGAACATCTCAAGTCCTCTAAGGTCTAAGTCTAACAACTTGAGAAAAAGATCTGCTAGATCATGATGAAGAAGGAAGTTCCAAAGTTCAACAAAGAAAACTATAGGATATGGAGCAATAGAATAAAAATTTACATCAAGAGTCTGGGAAGTCAATATTGGGATCATGTAGATACCATGTATATTGCACCTACAAGGATTTTGACTGATGATCGGAAGAAAGAACAACAAGAAAATCATCAAGAATTGGAGGCTATTATCAGTTCCTTGTTTGATGTTGAATATGTAGATGTTCATGATCTTGAAACTGCATATGAGGTATGGAAAAAACTTGAAGAGATTTATAGTGGTGATGAACATGTTAAGATTTCTAAAGAGGAAAGTCTAAGAGGAAAGTTTGATGACATGAGGTTGACTGAAGGTGAGAATATCTAGTAGTATGGTCAAAGGATAAAAGAGATAGACAATGAAATTAAGCATGTAGGAGGGAAAGTGAAAGATGCCACAGTGATCAGTAAGGTATTGAGAACCCTGCTACCAGTCTATGCTATCCAAGTTGCAGCTATTCAGGAGCTGAAGTCCATTGACAAAACTAAGGTAACTCTTGACTCCATCATTGGCAAGCTTACTGCTTTTGAATTAAACGGTTATGATGGTAGTGTACAGAAATCTGAGTTTGCATTTAGAGCTTTTGTTTCTAACCCATCTATGAGAACAAGTAGAGATACTAGTCATGGTTATGAATCCAGATCCAGCAGAGATGTTGATGATGAAGACAGTTTAGTGGATCTTGAAGCATTGTTGGCAAAATGGTTTCCTAGAGGTACTGGTAAATATAGAGGTAAATTACCTTTAAAATGTTTTGCATGCAACAAGATTGGTCACATAGCAGCTAATTATCCTAATGGTGAAAATGAACACAAGAGAGATAAATTCAAGAAGCATAAGGGAAAAGGCAAGAGAGTTTGTCTTATTTCTATTAATAATGATATCACTGATGAAGAATCCGATGGTGATGCTAGTGAAGATATTGTGGTTGTAGATATTAAGGAAGATATATCAAACTAGAAGGCATTAGTATCTAGGATGGATAACTCTGATGATTGGATCATTGATAGTGGTTGTTCACATCATATGACCGGTGATCGGAGCAAATTTCTTTCCTTGAAGGAATTTGATGGCGGTGTTGTTAGATTTTGTTACTACCTATCAAATTGCCATTAGTTTCATATCCAAAGTCATACTATATATTCTAGTCAGTTAGTATTACCGAATCATGTAGTCAGTACACATAGAGAAGTCGGTATGAATAGTCTAGTTGGTTACAGAAGAAAGCAGTCACAGAACACAGTATTCACCGAGTTGTTTACTGAGTAATGTTTCATGGGTACCGAGCAGTAAAGTTAACTCAGCGAGTTGATATTCACCGAGTGAGATGTTTTACTAGATACATTGAACCTGGACATGCACATGAAAACGTGTTACAAGATCGAGGCACATCTAACCATTTTTGCATTGGAAATTGCATTAGGAGATTATGTATGATTACAAGGTCAATCTAGCCAATGAAATATTTTGTTTAGTTATTCATTCAAAGAATCTTTTGTAAGATCGAAGAAATGAATTAGATCACTGCTGTAAGAGATCTATTTATACAACATGATTCTAGGGCTAGAAATAGATATAAAGAAGAGATGTGAGATATGTGCGTGTATGCATGAAGGAAGAATATTACAAAGACACAAAGAGGTCACCAAGAAGGTTATCAGTGAACAATCGAAGAACAAAGTAAACAGAAGGGTTTACCGAGTTTCGTTATGGGTTACCGAGGTATGCTACAAGCTAGGTAATCTTATTTTGAGCACATAGAATCTACTATAACATTTCAGATGTAAAGTTGCAGATATTTGTAATGATTCTATTGTAATATTTTGAAGTTGTAAGAGAAACCTTTAACAGGGTAAAAGACTCTAACCAAGTCTATAAATTGTAAATCCTTTAACCAGGTGCAACATTTATATAGTGTTGTAAAATCCTTTAGTAAGGTAGATCTAATTGATCTTGATACTCCTATCAAGGTAAGCTATCAGAAATAGCTAAATGTAGCTCTAACCAAGAATTCTTTATTATTGTAGTAGTGAAGTTGTGGGTGCCATCCCCACCGCAGTTTTTCTCTCTAACCAAGAGTTTCTGCATGACCAAAATATATGTGTTATGGAGTGAATCATGTATGATTGTTATCTATTTATTTTATGTTACTGCACTATTTTGTTTACGCATAATAGTAAGGTTATTATTGAAGAAAAGTTTTGGAGTACTGATTCACCCCTCCCCTCTCAGTACATTAGCTTTCCATATTGGGCCTAACAATTGGTATCAGAGCTTGAATCTTGGAAACGGGTTTAACTACCTAAAGAGAAAGATCTTAGCAATGGAAGGCTACAAACAATCACGGAGGATTGTGCATCTTCAAGAAGAGCTAGTTAATGCAAATCAAGTGATTGCAAACATGCAAAGGAAAATGCAAGAATCTCTAAAAGTAAGGAGAAGATTATCTGATGACTTGCAAGATTCTCAAGAGCTGGTGGAACAAATCGAGACATCATCTGAGAATAGTATATCTGAAGAGACTGAAGAAATGATTGGAATGTTGAAAGAAAAGAACAAAGCATTGGCTGATCAACTAAAAGCAATGAAAAGAGAACATGAACATTTCAATACACAGATGACTGAAAATATAGATGCATTAAGGATAGCTGAGGATGAAGCAAGAGATCTACAAAGAGAGAAACAACAACTTGAAGCTCTAGTATCCGATAAGGATGAAGAAATCATAAGGTTAACTGGTATTCAACAAAATATGACAAATCAACTAGGTTATGCACATCATGAAGAAATTCTAAAGAATGATGAAAATCAATCATTGAAACTTGAAGTATCAAGGTTGACTGGTGAACTTGAAACAAAGAAGAAATCCAAAGAAACATTGGAGAAAAGTTATGAAGCATCAAAGATGTTGGATGAGCAACTGAATACAAGAAGACCTTACAAGGATGGAGGACTTGATTACAAAGGAAAAGAATCAATCGAGAAAGGAATTCATACTACTGAGAGAGGAGAATCATCAAAACAAGCTGGAAACAAGATTAACATCAAAAGGAAGAAGCCTATTTTCTACTACTATGGAAATCAAGGTCATACTGCCAACATATGCCAGATCAGAAAAGGTAAGCAATCAAATATCTCTAAGTCCAATGGATATTGTTACAATTGCAATAAATATGGTCACACACCTAATCAATGTAGGACAAAGTCTGTTAACAACTATCAGAAGGCAAAATTCAAAGGGTTTTGTAGAAACTGCAATAGATATGGACATAGTACCGAGAAGTGTTGGTTTAAGTGAAAGAACTACATGAAGTATCCACATCGAGCAAACACTGGAGGTTACCAAACTCACACAAATCCTTACCGACAATATACATCAGTACCATGGGATTACAATACAAGGATATGGTGTGAATGTTGTGGAAGATATGGACATATAAGTGCCAACTGTTTTATAAGATTTGGAATGAACAATCAGAGATCATGGATAAATCCTGGTATGGCATGTTTTCATTGTCACAAAGCTAGACATTTAGCTAGAGATTGCAGAGATCAACCGAGAAGAGACACTAAAGAGATAAAAGAAAAATTCAAGATAATTTGGAAAAAGAAGGAAATTATGTCTAATGAAGAAAGCACCTTACCTACCGAGTTAGGTGCACCTATTTCAAATTAGTCAAGAAAAGGTATGAAGGGACTGCATTCTCTAAAAGTTAAATCTTAACAGTTCCTATTCTATTGTGTACAAAAATTCAAAATCTGCATAGTTAAGATGCAATTAGTCAATTCATATACTATACAGGAAACCTGTCAAGTCAATGTATACAGGAAACTTGTCAAGTCGGTTAATAAAGGAAAGTTGGTTACTTGGTGAAAATAGAAAAAGGAGTAAATTGGTAAAAGGTGAACCGAGTGCATTTAATATTTTGACCTAACTTGCATGGAGCCCGATGAGGTATTTTTGAGTACTTAAAAGTGTTTTCGCGATCATTTTCATTCACCCAAGTTTTCAAGAAGCAGAGCAGAGAAAATCAAAGTGATCAAACTTCATTCAGAGTGAATTTCAAGGTATTTACATCAATCTATTCACTATTAAGCTGGTTTCCGATCTAGTCAAATTGCTATTGTCTACCGAGTGTGAAGTGTCAGTCACTTGCAAACCCTAAGGATAACCTGTCAAATCTTACCCAAAACCTACCATGGCGCTCAAGATCCAAGACCCTGTAGCTGTCCAAAATGTGGAGAAGCCCTCGCTGAAATATTCTCTAACTCCTAAAGTTGCCTCAGAACCGAATGACAAAACTGCATTTTCACTCATCTCGGATCAAGTCTTGTTAGTGGAAGATGTCAGATTCTTTACCAAATGTCATGTTGAGGAACTCGGTCATGTAGAGATTAGTGACACATATGATGAACTTTGCACTAATGGCAAACTGGATAGCAAATTTGAGCATATCAAAATCAAGGAATTAACTGAAGCCCTAGTCTATCCCCATGTGTTCAAACCCCAGTGGGTTAAGTTTGTCTTGAGTAGAGTACATGACGATTTCATGTGGCTACAAGAGCAACCATTCAAGATCATGAAGGAAGTCATTCACCTGATCACCAGGTATCCCATCTATGATCATGCTCGTGCATAGAAAATGATATCACAGAAGGAGCTCATTAGTCTAACTGGAGTAGAATCTGATTACCAAGGATTGAAACTGAATAATTTCATTGATGCAGAACTAAATTTTGCAATTAGAGTTATTGGTTACTGTTTCTTCCAATCTGCAAGGGAAAATAGTGTACCATGTGCTACAGTGGACTTGGCCTACAAAATAGTGAAGGGAATGAAAGTAGACTTATGTGAAGTGATACTAAAGAATTTGTTTGAGAACCTGAACATAATAAGGAAGCCAAAGAAGAACAACTCGGCAAACACACTAAAGTTCGGTTCACTACTTGTATGTATCTTTTTCTATTTTGAGAAGTTTTTTCCCTCAGTCGGTAAAGTAGTATGGGAGCGACACCGACCTATCACCCATCAGATCAATGACAACATCAAGAAGTTAGGAGATAACTTTAATGATATCATGGATGATTACTTCAATAAATTCCAAGAGAAAATGCACAACAAGTACAGGATTCCACCATAGCTGGTCGAAAGATACAAGGACAATATATGTTTTGAAGTCGACATTGATTATTGCTATGTAAATGTTGTTGAACCAAGGACTCAATCATTGCAACCAATGGGTTATGAGATTGATTATGATATTACACAGCAACAAATTGATGCCTATTTATCACTACCAAGGCATGCAACTGAACTAAGGTATGGAACCTATGAAGAGGTGAAGGAGAAAGTAAAAATGAGCATTGTAGTACCTAAGGCTACAAGAAAAGCTACAAAAATGATAAAGGTTTTATCTAAGAAATTCAGAGAAGAATCCTCCTCTACACCTGTCAAAGACAATATTGCCATTACCAAAGAGGAATCAGAAACACAGGAGGCTAAAATAACATTGAGCATAGAGTTGCCAAAGGGTAAAGTTCTGAAAAGAAAGAAACGGGACATCACAAAGACCCTACCAACTCCACTAACAAAGAGACCCAACACCAGAGCATCAGTTGCATCACCGAGTAAGAAGCAAAAGAGTGTTATTGCACCAAAGGTAACCAAGACCTATAAGAAATATACTCGAAGACTCTGTTTGGAAAAAGAGTCGAGTGATATAGAGTCTGATGATGCAAACAAATTCCAGATTGTGAAAAGCAAAAGGGTAAACATTCACAGTGTTGAAAATTTGTGTGCCAATCTTAAAGAATACGGTGGATTTGCAGGATTTAGATATGTTAAGTATGAGACTAGGAATAATGAAGAGAAGTGACAGATTGTAGAAGCTGTCATCTGTACACTTCTGAAGTTTCAGTTAGCACCATTAGAACTAGCAAAGTCACTTCCAAGTGAACTCTACTTACACATTGATAACAGATGGAAATATGCAATGGACTCAGAGAGACAAATAAGAGAAAGAAGTCTAGTCCATCTATTTCCTGACATGTTCATAGCTGAAATCAAGGAGCATTTGACCACATACAATTCTAAATTTCTTGTGAAACAGAGAGCCTTAAAATTGATGAATGGGCTATACATTGATGTGGAGAATGAGACAAAAGCCAAGTGGTAGGAGATCTTCAAACAAAAGGATGTCGGTGAACAATCTCAAATTGAAATTGTTGATGTCACCGAGTAAGATCCAGATGTCACAGAGAAAGGTCCAGACCTGGTTGACACTATACAAATTGATGAAGATGTAATGGATGAAGCACCGGAGTAGGAAATGATTGAAGGCACTACATATGCAAAACTTGTCTCTAGTGAATATGTCTTAGAACAAGTTCAGCCTTATCCGCCAGTGAAGCCACCTGTCTCAATCGAAGCTCCCAAGGACACAGAGAAAGGCATTGAAGGTACCAAATCTGAAGCTGCAGGTGATACAACCAAAGATCAGACATCTCAAGCACAGACAAGCACTAAAAATGTTACAGCTGAGACCCCTAGCACTGAGACACCCAAAGACACTACAACGGCTACAAGAACTGACCAAAGTGTTGCATCTACCGAGCAACCTATCGAGGGTCAGCAAGCCTCACAAGAACTTGTCTTAGTGCCAGAGACCAAAGGAAAAGAGAAGAAGGTGAGAAAGCATGGTTTCAAATTTGACTTATCTAAACCAATCGTGTTGCCCAATGTAGACATCTCCAAATTGAAAGGGCAAGCACTCACTGAATTCGGTGAACTATGCAAAGTAAAGGCCGAACAGGAGAAGCAACTGGCCATACAGAAGAAGAATAAAGTACTTCAGAAGGTTAGGACACTACTAACAGAAATGCTACCTTCAGCAATAGTGTCAACCAATGCAGCCATCCATATTCAATTGGATGAACTCCTCAATCAAATTGAAACATCTAGAGTTGATGCATCTGAGTACTTAAGCAAGCTCAAGGATAAAGAGCTTACAGCAAAAATGATAGAGGAAGTATAGAAATCAATTGTTGTTGGCAAGGTAAAACTTGTCAAATTCATTGCTGAGTTGTCCCCTCAGCTCAAGCATATTCTTTATTTATTCCAGAAATTGTGTACATTTTCCTTATTTATTAAAGATGTCAAAAATAAAATTGATGCAATTGAGAAAGAGATCACAGATATCTCATCTAAGTTGACCACCGAGCCAAATTCAGTACAAATTTTTTATACAAAGCTACAACAGCTCATGGCTCAACAGTTAGAACTGAGGAATGAAGATCATAAAATCATGATGGATATAATGACCCTTCAGACATTATTCCTTCCTCATCTCTCATCAGTAGAGGAACAGATCAACCGAGCTACATGCTTATCAACTACACAAGAGGGAAGCACTCTTGATGGCTTAATATCACTCTTATCTGATATTCAAGCACAAAATTCATTAATGGAAAGTGTCAAGGACTCACTCTCAGTCGCCCTCACTGACGCCCGGACCAAGTATAAGCCTATTTTTTATCAGTTACCACCTCTGGATGGAAATTAAGTTTTTGATGTTTGTCAAAAAGGGGGAGTAATATTATGATACCACATAGAGGAAAGTAATACTGAGAAAAGGGGGAGTAATTCCATATTTGGAGAGTAATAAAGTTTTAATAACACAATTTTGAGTATTGTATACAAGGGGAGTATATCGAACAGAATATACAGAGCATTCAAAGCACACAAGTATAGAACAAAACCAAACGTGCAAAATTTAGAGTTATGTATAGAATAATGATAAGGGGAGTATATCTGCATATACTATTTTATTGACTATAGTATATATTGTCAAGTAGAGTCATTTTGTAAGTATATAGTTTTTTGAGTTATGACTTTGAAAGTAGTTTTTGTCAAACATCTCAACTAATGTCAAAAGGGGAGATTGTTACTACTTATCAAATTGCCATTAGTTTCATATCCAAAGTCATACTATATATTCTAGTCAGTTAGTATTACCGAATCATGCAGTCGGTACACACAGAGAAGTCGGTATGAATAGTCTAGTCGGATACAAAAGAAAGCAGTCACAGAACGCAGTATTCACCAAGTTGTTTACCAAGTAATGTTTCATGGCTACCGAGCAGTAAATTTAACTCACTGAGTTGATATTCATCGAGTGAAATGTTTTACCAGATACATTGACCCTAGACATGCACATGAAAACGTGTTACAAGATCGAGGCACATCTAACCGTTTTTGCATTGGAAATTGCATTAGGAGATTGTGTATGATTACAAGGTCAATCTAACCAATGAAATATTTTGTTTAGTTATTCATTCAAAGAATCTTTTGTAAGATCGAAGCAATGAATTAGATCACCGTTGTAAGAGATCTATTTATACAGCATGATTCTAGGGTTAGAAATAGACATAAACAAGAGATGTGAGATATGTGTGTGTATGCATGAAGGAATACTATTATAGAGACACTGAGAGGTCACTGAGAAGGTTATCAGTGAACATTCGAAGAACAGAGTAAACAGAAGGGTTTACTGAGTTTCATTATGGGTTACCGAGGTATGCTACAAGCTAGGTAATCTTATTTTGAGCACATAGAATCTACTATAACATTTCAGATGTAAAGTTGTAGATATTTGTAATGATTCTATTGTAATATTTTGAAGTTGTAAGAGAAACCTTTAATAGGGTAAAAGACTCTAACCAAGTCTATAAATTGTAAATCCTTTAACTAGGTGCAGCATTTATATAGTGTTGTAAAATCCTTTAGTAAGGTAGATCTAACTAATCTTGATACTCCTAACAGGGTAAGCTATCAGATATAGCTAAATGTAGCTCTAACCGAGAATTCTTTATTATTGCAGTAGTGAAGTTGTGGGTGCCATCCCCACCGCAGTTTTTCTCTCTAACCAAGAGTTTATGCATGACCAAAATATATGTGTTATGGAGTGAATCATGTATGATTGTTATCTGTTTATTTTATGTTACTGCACTATTCTGTTTATGCATAACAGTAAGGTTATTATTGAAGAAAAGTTTTGGAGTACTGATTCACCCCTCCCCTCTTAGTACATTAGCTTTCCATATTGGGCCTAACAGATTTGGCACTGGCTCACCCTACATGGTTAAAGGTAAAGGATTTATTTCTCTTAATGGTAAGAGAAGTGCAGATGATGTCTACTAGGTTGAAGGACTAAAGAACAATCTTTTGAGTGTGGCATAACTCAATGACAAAGGATACGCACTAGAGTTTAAAAATGGGATATGCAAAATCTTTGACAACAAAGGTGAATTGATTGTAACCGGGAAACAAACTAAAGGTAACCTATTTCACCTTAATTCTAAAGTTAGAAACTATTTTATTTCTAAAATAGATGATAGTTGGCTTTGGCATAGGAGATTTTATCATATAAACTTTGATAACATTATTAAAGTGAGTAAGTCCAAGACAGTGAGAGGTTTTCGTCAGTTAGACAAACTAGTTAATGCTCTTTGCAAAGAATGTCAGTTAGGAAACCTGACTTCTTCAGCTTTCAAAAGCAAATCCTTTTCAGTGGAGCACTTGTTAGATTTGGTTCATACATATCTTCGTGGACCAATAAGAACAAAAAGCATTCAAGGTGATAGATATTTCATGATTCTTACTGATGATTGCTCAAGGATGATGTGGGTCACATTCTTGAAAGACAAGATTGAAGCTTTTGGTAATTTCAAGGCATTCAGGGCCTTAGCTGAGAAAGAGAGCAGTAAGAAGATAAAATGTCTAAGGACAGATCAAGGTGGTGAATTTACTTCTGAGGAATTCACTAGGTATTGTGAAGAGAATGGTATCAAACAGAAGCTTTTTGCACCAATGACACCACAACATAATGGTATCACAAAAATAAACAATTGGTCAGTTGTTGAAGCTGCTAGGATAATGTCGATACAAGGAGGTGTAGCAAAAACCTTTTGGAGAGAAGATGTTAGCATAACTATCTACACAATGAATCGAGTTCTGATAAAGAGAGGTAAGGAAAAGACTCCTTATGAATATTGATATGGAAGATCACCTGATGTTAGTTATTTTAAGATATTTGGAAGAAAATGTATTATTAAGAGAGGTGATTACTTTAGAAAATTTGAGGCTAAAAGTGATGAACATATATTTCTTGGCTATTCCACCAAGAGTAAGGCCTAAAAATGTTTTAACAACTGGACACGGAGAATTGTTGAGAGTGTTGATGTTCGAGTGGATGAATTTCCTAAAGTCTCAGAAGGAACCAATTTAGAGAAAAAGGATGAAGATCTTTGCATTTTGTTTTTGGATCCAAAAACTGTGGAATCTAAAACCGGCAAAGCAATTTATGATGTACTTGTTCAACCAGAATAGATAAATACAAAAGAAGATGATGATAATGAAGAAGTTGAACTTGAAGATAATGATCATGTTATTCCTAGTTATGTGGGACTCAATCAGAATACTGAATAGATTATTGGAGATAAGGATGCTGGAGTACTAACCATAAGAAGAATCGAAGAGAATTCTTGCATGATCTCCACCATTGAACCAAGAACTGCTAAGGAGGCATTTGGTGATGATCATTGGGTTAAAGCTATGGAGGAGGAATTGGATCAAATTGAGAAGAACAACACTTGGACCCTAGTACCCCGACCGGTAAATAAGAATGTTATAGATACTAAATGGGTATACAGGAACAAGTTGAGTGAAGATGGTGTTGTAGTTCACAACAAGGCAAGATTGGTTTGCAAGGGTTATGCAAAAGGAGAAGATTATGGAAAAATTTTTGCACCAATAGCAAGACTGGAAGGTGTCAGAACTTTACTTGCATTTGCAGCCCATAAGAAGTTCAAGGTATATCAGATGGATGTTAAGTCTACATTTTTGAATGGGATATTGGAAGTTCAGAAGTATACATAGAGCAGCCAGATGGTTATGCTTTGACTAATGAGAAAGACATGGTATGCAGATTGCATAAGGCTTTATATGGATTAAAGCAGGCACCCAAAGCATAATATGAAAGGCTTCATACATATCTGATGAAGATAGGCTTTCTAAGAACCAGTGGTGATAGTAACATATATGTCAAGTCTAAAGGAGATGAAATACTGGTTAGTGAAGTATTTGTTGATGATATCATATTTGGAGGTAATGATGTCATGAGCAATGGTTTTGTAGATGAAATGAAAAATGAGTTTGAAACGTCTTTAGTAGGGGAAATAAAAAAAATTATAGGCTTGCAGTTACAGCAAATGAAGAATGGTATTTTCATTGCACAGTCTAAGTATGTGAAAGAGGTTTTGAAGACATTTGGCATGAGTGACTATAAACCATAGGTTGCAAGTTGTCTAAGGAAGATGAATCCAAGTCTATTGATGAGAAGGAATATAGGTCAATGATTGACAAATTACACTATGTTATTCACAATAGACCGAACATAGCCCATGTTGTTGGCATAGTTGCTAGATTCGAGAAGAATCCTAAGGAAACACATTTGATAGCAACTAAGAGAATTTTTAGATACCTGAAAGGTACTGTTGACTATGAATTATAGTATCCATATGGAGGAAACTTTGATTTGAAGGTATACACAGATGGCGATTAGGCAAGAAATGTTGATGACCAGAAAAGCACAACCGGTGGAGCATTTTTTCTTGGAGGAAGGCTTGTTTCATGGAGTAGTAAAAAGTAGAGTTGTACTTCACAACCTACTGCTGAAGCTGAGTATGTTGCACCTTATATGAATTGCACATAGGCTATTTGGATGAGGCACATTTTGGAAGGCTTTAAGATGAAGATTTCAAAACCTATAAAGATTTTATGTGATAATAAAAGTGCCATAGATATTTCCAGGAATCTTGTTTTGTATGCACTATGAGATTTTTCCAAGATCAAGGGTACAATGAAAATTATTAAAATAGAGACAAAAGAATGACAAGAACAAACTGTATTCTCATCAATATGAAAATGATCAACTGGATTCACCAATACAATGAATATAGGCTTGCTTATATAGGCAAGGCCATATGGATGTATGAGCACACAATCATGACATGTGGCTCAATGAGAAACAAGGGTAGGTAAGAAATACTAGGGGTGGGTAGGAGAAATAATATAATATTCCACAAGAGGTGGATGACCCACCGAATGTGGAGTGTAACCACAAAACAAGACCACAAAAGGTGGAATTTCTCCTACAAGCTCTATCCCTATGTGTACACTTCCCTAAGTGTCTCAAATCCAAACTACGAAGAAATGCATTATCCTAAGTTAACTTAAGTAAAGTGTAATAATATCCATAATGAATATTTATTTACACCAACACCCCCCCTTAAGTGCAACTTAGGGGAATGAAGACTCAAGTCAATAATGCAAGATGGGTCCCGGCTACTAGGCCATGATAGGTACCCATGTATAATATGCAAATGGAAGCAAAACCATGTAATGCAATCTCTCACAAACGGAGAAAAGGAGAAAACCCAGTGGGAAAAAACTCCCCCCAAAAAGAGAGATGAAAGTACAAAAGAATCTCAAAGAAGATGGTCAAAACCTCAAAGAGGAAAAAGTCCCCCCCATAAGAGAGGAAGGAGAAGTCAACTGACCCCCCCTAATGACACATCCCGCACCCCCTAGAGAGCTAGCAACAGCTGGAACTTACTCTCGGTGAAAGGTTTGGTGAATATGTCTGCAACCTGCTCCTCTATAGGACAATACTGCAAATCAATAACCTACTCCTGAATCAACTCTCAGATATAGTGCATATGGATCTCGATGTGTTTGGTCCGCTGATGCTACACCAGGTTCTTAGAGATAGCAATAGCACTTTGATTGTTGCAATGTAGAACTATCGGTTGTTGAGTGGTGAACCCAAACTCTGTGAGAATCTGCTGAAGCCAAATGGTCTTAGTCGCTGCATTAACAGTGCCTCGATACTTAGCCTCAGTCGAAGAAAGAGCAATAGCATGCTGCTTCTTGCTTTGCCAACAAATGGGGCCCGAACCAAGGTGAAAACTGTAACTAGAAGTAGACTTACAATCATCAAGATCGCCAGCCCAATCAAAGTCTGTGTAACCAACCAAGCGAAGTCTTGTGCCTACTACATAGTGAATCCCATAGTGATGTGTGCCCTAGATGTAATGAAGGATGCATTTGGCAGCTTTCCAATGAAGCTCATGTGGTTCTTACATGAAGCGAGAAACCATGCCAACTACAAATGAAATATCAGGGCATGTATGGGTCAAGTAGATGAGACTACCCACAAGCTAATGATTCAAAGTGGCATCAACTAGTGGAGAAGAACACTGAGTCTCAAGCTTGACTCCGGAAAGAAAGGGAGTTGGTGCAGGCTTACAATCAGCCATATGAAAGTGTGCAAGTAGATCAAGAGCATACTTGGGCTGCGATAGTGTAATCTCGGAAGGTGACTGTGAAATCTCTATCCCAAGAAAGTAGTGCAAAAGACCCAAGTTAGTCATAGCAAATCTGTCATGCAAAGCAGATTTGACCCTGCTAATGATGGGTGTGGTACTCCCTATAATGATCAAATCATCAACATAAGTATCAAGTGAGAGTCATCCTGTTGCAAAATGTAGACATTCGGATCAGAATGACACCTCGTGAACCTTGCTGAGAGAAGAAAGGAATCCATCTTGGCATACCAAGCCCTGGGGGCCTACTTAAGGCCATAGAGAGATTTCCTTAGTCTACAAACCAAGGATGTATCCTGGATGAAACCTTGTGGCTGCTCCATATAAATCTCCTCATCAAGATCACCATGAAGAAAAGCACTCTTCACATCCATCTGATGTACAACCCAACCATTAGCTATAGCAATAGCAAGTGTCAAGCGAATGGAGTTCATCTTGGCAATGGGCGCAAAGGTCTCAGTACAGTCAACACCTGCAACCTAAGAGAAACCTTTCGCAACAAGCCGAGCCTTATACTTATCCACACTACCATCCATAGCATACTTGGTCTGATAGATCCACTTACATCAAACCATCTTTCTCCCCTTAGGGAGATGGACTAAATCCCATGTGTTGTTCCTCATCAAGGAACTATACTCTTCCTCCATAGCTTGGTCCCACTCAGGAACCCCTAATGCTTCCTGAAATGTCTATGGATCGGAAGTGGTAGCAATGAATGCATGTGGAAGATCTTGATGTTGTGATCAAGTTCTTTGTGCATCTGAAGGATCCCCAACAAGAGAACCCGTGGACTCAAGTGTCTATCGAGCCCAACGAGGTCTAGGTGGAGGTGGAGAATGAGGCTCCTAAACTACAAGTGGACCCTGCAAAGGTGTAACCATATGAGTCGGAGTTGAAGGAGTCTCATCATCTAAATCACTAGCATCATTATCCACAATGAAGGAAAGTGGAGGAGGTAGAGAGGCTAAGTTAGGAGAGCTTTCCTCAAAGTGAACACTCCTCTCAATGAACACCTCATGTGTCTCATGATCCATCAATCTATATGCCTTAACACCCTTAGGATATCTAACAAATATACAAGGCCGAATCTGAGGTTCCAATGCCTTGTGTTTTTGTGGAGGTATGCGAGCCCATGCTGGACACCCAAAGGCTCTGAAATGTCTCACAATTGGTTTCCTACCAGCCCAAGCCTTGAAAGGAGTAATACCTTGCAAAGCTTTTTGAGGAACCTGATTCTGGATGTGTGAGGCACAACTGATAGCCTCTGCCCAAAAGGTGGGATCAAGAGAACGTGCATGTATCATATAGCTAGCTATTTCTTTGAGAGTTCTATTCTTGCATTTTGCAACTTTATTCTGGCTGTGGAGTGTATGCAATAGAATGTTGAAGATCAATCCCCTCAAATGTACAAAAATCCTCAAGTCTTTTGTTCACATATTCCCTTCCATTATCTGTACAAAGAATCTTGACCCCTTTCACCGATTGCTTCTCCACACAAGTCTTGAAGTCCTGAAACCTATCAAATACTTCACTCTTATGAATGAGAAAGTAGACCCAAGTGAAGCGCGAGTAGTCATCAATGAAGGTGAGGACATAGTGGGCCTTGCTAAATAAAGGTGCTGGAAATGGACCTGCTACATCGTTGTGAACAAGTTGAAGAACTTCCAAAGCTCTCCAAGCTTTCCCCTTATCAAACTTCTCCTCGAGATGCTTGCCCATGGAACAACCTAAACATACACCCTCTGAAAAACTGATTTGAGGTAGACCTATGACCATGTCTTTAGTGCTTAGCTGCTAAAGATAGCGGTAGTTGAGGTGACCAAACCGCTCATGCCATAGCTTACTTTCAAAATTTGAATGAGTAAGCAAGGCCCTAAAAGGTGAACATGGCACAAAGTGGGAGAATGAATAAATCCTTGAGTTGTCATTGACTTGTCCCACTACTACCAAGGCATCATCATCAAGTTCCTTTACCACAACTGGATCTGGTATAAACTCAACCTTTTTCCCATTCCCATAGTGAGTGATTTGGTAGATAGAGAGAAGGTTGGTAGACAAGTTAGGAACATAGAGAACATTCTCAAATGTTCCATCATCCATGTCAACTGAACCTTTCCCTTCAACCTATACTTGTGTATCATCACCTATGTAAATGTGAGGTACCTTAGATGGCTCCAATGAAGAAAACTGCTCCTTTGTAGAACCCATGTGATATGAGGCACCTGAGTCAAGTATCCACTGTTGTGAAGAACTTGTTGTAGCCACAAATGCTTTCCCTTTTCCCTTAGACTGTGAGGAAGAGGAAGGAGATGAATCCTTCTTTGTGTAAGTGGATGGCAAGTTGATGTTGTTTTTCTTAAGAAGATTAGTTAACTCATCAACTTGCTTTGTGTGGCATTGATGCTCATCATGACCATACTTCTTGCAATATGCACAAGTTGGCTTATCCTTCTTAGGTGGTGTCCCCTTCTTGGAAGAGGATGAAAAATCACCTTGTGATGGAGAGGATGATTGTCCTTTTTCCTGTTGTGGCTATGACTTAGATTGCTTCTTCTTCTTGTTGGAATCTTTTCCTTGACTTCCTTGATTCCCTTGATTAGCCACTGAAGCCTTGGACTTTGAAGACTTGAGAAACCCCATGTTCAACAACTTAGATTGTTCTAATATCAACATTTCTATGAAAGCATCAAATGAAGGCATGACATAGGAACTCCCCACTGTCAAACAATGAGTTTGGAAGCTAGACACAAATACTGCATATTCTGGTGCAAGCTTGTCCAACAAGTTGAATATCAACTGAGCATCCTTTTTGTCAATTCCACAATCTTTAAGCTTTTCTCTTAGCTCATTTGCTTTGGTGACATAATCTTGGATTGTATCAAAACTCTTGGGATCCAAGTTGGTGAGCTCATTGTCAATCTTGTAACCTCTAATTTCATCAACTTGACCATATAATTTCTGAAACATATCCCAAGCATCTTTGATTGTAGTACACTTTTCAATATGAAAGATGAGGTCATCTGATACACACTTGTGCAAAGTTCCAAGAGCCATGCAATTCTTAGTGAGCCATTCTATTTGAGCATTAGGATCAGCCTTAGGATCAGGTGGTGCTGCTATTGTTCCATCTATGTAATGCGTGAGACCATTTTCCATTAATTTGCTCCATACTTTAATTTTCCATGATGCATAATTATGCGGAGTTAAAGGTGGAAATTTACGAGGACTCATTGCAACAAAAATGAAAGAGCACAAGGAAAGAGAGACACAATCTCACAAGACACACCCCCAAATTCACTCAATCAAAGAACCCCCCCAAAAGTGTTGATTTGGCACTTTATACTTAGTGCATGTACAATGGGCCACTTGCAAAAAATGGCAAAGTGGACTTCTGATTTCAATTTTACAACTGCCTCAATAAGGCCAAAAGAGACTCAAACTAATAATGCAAGAGATCTAAACTAAGATCCAAGCAATTTACAAGTACCAAATAGGCCAAATAAGACCAATATCTGAAAGTACAATTTCTACTTAAAATCTCTGAAATCTGATCATAGATTATGAAAGTAGATGAAAAAAATGCACTTTAAAAAAAAATGGCACCTGAAAAGGAGGTCGTATGAGCTCAAACGAGGCCTTTGAAGTTGTAGAATTGAGGATTGGATAGGTACAGCTGAGAGAATCTAAACATTCTGAAAACCCTATGCACCAAAACTAGAAAATAATGACACCACTACATAGAGCACAAAAAATTATCCCAAATCAAAAAAAATTGCACCCAAAAAGGAGCAAAATTGAGCAAGTTATGGGCATCCAAAGTTGACCCAAAAATCCAAACTACTCAACAGAGAGGGTTCTAAAAATTTCCAAAGAAAATGCTGACTAGGCATCGACTGGGCACTGACTGGGCACTGATTGGGTGCTGCTAACTAGGCACTGACTGTGAGCTCCTGACTGGGCAGAAGGTATGGATCCCAAAAATAATTTTCAAAATTTATTATTTTTTTTTTTTTCAAAAAAAATTTTCAAACTAGAAAATAATTTTTTGAAAAAAATCTGAAAATTTCGTACCATACCGCCTGAATTGGGCAGAAAATTTCCTCTACACCCAAAAATCGATTTTCACCAAAATAGGTCGAATTTATACTCGATTTTTATGAAAATGGCCTCCCGGATGCAATGGTGAGGTCGAAAACACTCTAAGATGCCTCCAAAAAATGCAATACCTTAGATCCGAAAATAGAAGCCTTCCACAATGTCTCCAAAAACCAATCAATGAAGCCCCAATGGCTCTGATACCATGTGAGATTTTACCAAGATCAAGGGCACAATGAAAAGTATTAAAATAGAGACAAAAGAATGACAAGAACAAATTGTATTCTCATCAATATGAAACTGATCAACTGGATTCACCAATACAATGAATATAGGCTTTCTTATATAGGCAAGGCCATATGGATGTACGAGCACACAATCATGACATGTGGCTCAATGAGAAACAAGGGTAGGTAAGAAATACTAGGGGTAGGTAGGAGAAATAATATAATATTCCACAAGAGGTGGATGACCCACCGAATGTGGAGTGTAACAACAAAACAAGACTACAAAAGGTGGAATTTCTCCTACAAGCTCTATGCCTATGTGCACACTTCCCTAAGTGTCTCAAATCCAAACTATGAAGAAATGCATTATCCTAAGTTAACTTAAGTAAAATGTAATAATATCCATAATGAATATTTATTTACACCAACACGCACGAACCAAGCACATTGAATTGAAGTATCATTTCTTGAGGGAAAAAGTGCAGAGCAAAGATGTTAGCTTAGAGCATGTTTCTACCAAGGAATAGCTTGCAGATATTTTTACCAAACCTCTACCTAAGACTACATTTGAGTATCTTAGAAGTCAACTAGGGGTTGTATCCCTTCATGAGGTTAGTTGAGCATGATGTTGATTGCATCAGTCCTTGAACTACTTGCAGAATTTTACAAGGATTGGTGTAGTAGTGGATGTATTCTACAGGGGGAGCATCAAGTTGCAGTATATTGTTGATGCACAGTGAAATTTGACATTACATGTTTTACTTTCAAATTGGCATTGTTTTCAAAGTGGGGGAAGAATTATGTGATTATGGGAAGGAAAACCAATGGTAGATTGAAGACAGAGAGAGCATGTGAATACTTGGTAATGTAAACCAGGATTCCTATTCACAATCTCAACATCAATCCATGGTGTTCATATTTGTATTGTCATCAATGCCAAAGGGGGAGATTGTTGGCATTTGCATGAATATTGCTTTAATGATATGTTATGTTGTCATTGATGTCAATTATCTGGTAATGATATTGTTGATATTGTCTTGTAACCAGTAGGAAGAGCTTTGTGAAGGACATTGTAAACCACTATGTAAGTTTGTGATTTGAACTGGTAACTGGTGTAAAAGGTTAAACCCTATCTATGTAATGTAACTGGTAAACCCTACTAGTTGTTTTTGTTAAACCCTAACCGATTAAGGTTGTTGATTTGGTATGTTGGTTTATGATCTAATGTTGAGCCATAATGATGGTGACACATATGGTCATTGTATGAAGACAAGTTTAAAATTTTTTGGAAATTATGTTTGTCTAGGGAATGAGCAAAATGTATTGCATCTAATACAAAACGTGTGATGAGTTACTGAGCTCGATGAAGCGGTAATCAAGGAGCGGTTGAGGTTTTCTTAATTGATGTGTAGAGATTGCTATGAAATCCAACGGTCATACTTGTACCAACTTGTTTGTAATCTCGATGAGAGAATTAGGTTTTTGTTGTGTTACTGAATGATTTGTATTTAAGGTCAATGAAGTTGTTTTTTTTAGTGTTGGCAAGAGTTGGCAGAAATCAGTTGAGTGTGTGGTTGCCAAATCGGATAATGAGTTTGCAATTTGAGTAAAGGAAGATAGAAGCTTAAAAGGATCTGATCAAGCAAGTGTAGTCCTATTCAGACAGATCAAGAAAACACCTATTTTTCTCTAACAATTATAGCAGAATTGAAATCCCCTAACCGGGTAAGCTCTAACAAGCTTTGTTACTTATTAAATCCTCTAACAAGGTGATCCATTAGATTGGATTTTCAAATCCTCTACTAAGGTTACTCCTTACAAGGTATTTTCTTCTAACGAGGCATTTGTAGTCAATCCCTTAACCGGGTGATTCCTAACAGGACTTTTGTAAAAGTTTTAACAAGCTTGGCTCCTAACAGGGTGAACTTCACAAGAGTTCAGATATTATCTTGTGAGTCCCAT
Source organism: Cryptomeria japonica (assembly GCF_030272615.1). Classification (NCBI taxonomy): domain Eukaryota; kingdom Viridiplantae; phylum Streptophyta; class Pinopsida; order Cupressales; family Cupressaceae; genus Cryptomeria; species Cryptomeria japonica. The sequence goes on along the minus strand of NC_081411.1, from coordinate 755,848,106 downwards.
CTCACTATGGTTTTTACCTATTTGGGTTTCCACGTCAAAAATACTTGTGTCATGTGGTGAATGTTTTTTTGGTTATGATCTTATGGTTGATCTAATTATTCTGATAAGGCATGATAACCGGAAGCATTAAGACATGAAATATGTTGATATATGATAAAGCATTTGGATGTTTACAAGTTTAATGTTGTTTATTGTTAAGTTATTGTAAGAGTCAACTGGATTTTATTATGAGTATTTACAGTGGTATTTCATTTGATAAGTTTACTTTGTGTGATTGAGATTTTGATTGGAAGTTTGTATCAGTTTTTCTATTTACTAATTCACCCCCCGCCCCTTCTCAGTAATATACCAGATATTTATTCTTTCATCATACCATCAGTGTAGGCTTGCAAAGATTCAACCCACTTCATGTGTATGTGGTTTAGTTTATCCAGTCCATTCAAGAACCTTAGAGCATGATTATTAGTAAAAACAATAAATTCCTTGGGTAACAAATAGTGCCTCCACTTTTTAAGTGCTTGGACCATGGCATAAAATTATAAATCATATGAGGAATACTTCCTCTTTGCCTCATTGATTTTTTCACTAAAAAATGCAACCGGTTTGCCCTCTTGGCTTAAAACAACCCCTGTTGCTTGATTTCTAGCATCACACTTAATGGTGAAGACTTTATCAAAATAATGGAACACAAGGATGGGTTGTTGGGATACTCTTTTCTTCAAATATTCAAACCCCTTATCAGCTTCATTGGTCCAAGAAAAGTTACCCTTATTACCTCCTTTGATAGTGTTAAGAATTGGTGCACATATGTGGCTAAAGTTCTTTATGAATTTCCTATAGAAGCTTGCAAGTCCATGGAAGCTCCTGACATTTCCCACTGATTTTAGGGTTGGCCAACTCAGGATAGCATCTGATGAATACTAAGAGGGGGGGTGAATTAGTATGCCAAAAATCTCTGCACTTAAACACTTTGCAAGACTAATAGTAAACCGGTATAACACTTTAGCAGACAAACCGGTTAACACACATGCAAACAAAATAGCTAATAATGCATTCACCCACATAAGCAAAAATACCATAACGCAAGAGATTTTGACGTGGAAACCCAAATGGGAAAAACCACAGTGAGATGGAACTCACAAGTAACTATCTGCAGAATAGGAACCAGGCCAATTAAGGTCTTACAATGTTCTTTACCAGAATAGATCTTGTTAGGAATCTCAATCTCTGTTAGGAGATAAGTCTAATTAAAGACTACCTTTCTAGAGGATTTTAGATCCATAGATGTGAACCACCTTTTTAGAGGATTTACAAAAGGCTTTTGGGCCTATCCGATTAAGGGCTACAGACTTGTCAAAGATGTGAGTAATTAACAAGTGTTTGATCTAGCTAGTAGCACAAACTGCTCGGTTAGATCCTTGATAGCTCGTTCCTAATGCACTCCAACATTACTTCTATCTTCTACACATTCATATTCTCTCCAACTCCTCAACCACCTTAAACCCTAGCAACAGCATAATCTTTTGCTATAATCACATCAACAACCTAAAACCCTACACATGATATTCTTATAAAGGAATCTGATTTCATGTCGGTCCAATAGGATTACATAACAATTTCCTAGGTTCAATGAACTTGGACATACTTGGTACCACGACACAAAAAAGGACCGTTTAGGTGTCGGCACCGTCAAACAATCGATGGATGGTAACTCATCACAAAATGTTGGTTGGTAACTCATCACAGAGTATTACCGGTTCATATAAAATGCTGATTGTCGGTTTGACAAAAATGAAGACTGGTAAAAATGTGTTATGCCGCTTTAATTCCTTGTACCACTTAGGATCCACGAACTGCTTAGGGTCAACATGCCACTTCAGATCGGGAAACACATTCTACAAAACACCAATAGTCTAAAGACTATAATACAACATACCAGTTGGAACAAATACCGGTTGTGCTCTAACTCATACATATAAAGGAGATCTCAATGCAAGTGTGTGTCCATTAGTGACAATCACAACATAAACATCAAAAATGCCAATAATCTCCCCCTTTGGCATTGATGGCAACACTTAGGAAAATAAAATTTTGACATTTAAGTGTTTTACAACAAAGTCATGCCATTAGCAAAATTGCTCCCCCTAAGCATATACACTATCCCTTTAACAATGCAATGTATAACACTTTTGCATATAGAGCATAAACATTGAGATATTCAGAGCATATATCAAAATTTTGATTACCAGATACTTCTCCCAAACAGAATTCTTCTCCCCCTTTGCCAACAATGACAAAGTACAGTTGAACAACCCTATTTTCATTTGATTTAAAATAGTTAAATTTTATGACAATAAGGAATAATACTTGTCAAAAACATATTTAAAGTCGTGCAAGAATTGTTTCATCGACAAAGACCAGGACTCAAGAAAGGAGTTGGCTACTTCTTTTTCTATCTGCATCTGGGAGACTTGTTCTTCCATGGCATCAATTGTGCTCATCTCCTATATAACTTTTAAGGCATCCAGGTTCAGATAGCACTTCTGAAGAATTTGCAATCGTGGGAGTAGAACCAGTTGTAGCTCCTACAAATCTCTAGATCGGGTGCTGATTTCTTGCTCCATTTTTGCTGACTGGATGTGAAACTGGTGAATGGTTTGCCCATAAGTTGTAAAGGAATCATAAGGGGGTTGAATTTGCTCATGTAGAATTGCAAGTCTATTTGAAGCTTTTTCTTCTGAGCTAGCACATCATCATAGAACAAATGGGGTTGGCAAATCTTGCTGAATAGCAAATTCCCCTCATCTAGAGCATCCCTTATATCCTTTTGTTCTTTCTTCAGTTCAGACTGAAGCTCATTCAACTTCTTAACCAGAGCTATATTAAGAGCTTTTTGATGCTCCTTCTTAACGTTTGCCTCTGCTGCCTCTTCTAGGCTCTGCACCTAATCATCCACTAATGTGCATAGGAGATTGAGTTTAGCTAGTGATGAATTGGTGTTGGGAAGATTTGTACCGGGTATCAAACCAGTAAGAGTGTCCATAGCCACTTGAATTACATCCTACTCCTTCTTCCTTTGAATAATTTCAAGGAGCTCTTGAGCAACCTTGATGCTCTGCATTAGCTCCGTTTCACTTGCAGACTGGAGATCAATAGGACTAGTGAGATCAACTGGCTTGGCTTGACTCTCGATTGCCTTCAGAGTCTCCATCTGGGTTCTCTTTTCCGCTTCTCTTGCCTTATTCTCTTCCACTTTCTTTTTCTCCACTTCTCTCCTCTTCTCCTCTTCCTTGTCTTCCTCTTCTTTCTTTTTCTTTTCATCTTCTTGCTTCTTTTTCTCTTCTTCATCCTTCTTATTCTTCTCCTCTTCATCTTTCTTCTTCTTCTTCTCTTCTTCATCCGTTTTCTTCTTCTCTTCTTCATCCTTTTTCCTCTGCTCGGCCTATCCATTTGTCGCTTCCTGTCTGTCCTTGGCTTGCTTATCAACCTGTTTAGCCTGTTGCTCCTATCCTATTGCCTCAGATGGTGTTTCCTGAGTAACATCTTCCACGTCCAAGGCATCGACATCAATAGTGTCGACTAGTTCATCAATTGGGTTTCCTTCATCATCAAATGCTTCATCTAGTTTTGTTATAACCGGTTCTTTCTCAGCTTTCCGGTTGGCTTCAGCCACTTGATGCATCTTCAGAGCTTGTAGAGCACGAGTGTGTGTATCCTTGAGCACTTCCTTACCCTTCCCTTCCAGTAACAGGAGTCTTCTTCTTCTCATGAAGAAAAGACCTTTGTATTTTTTCATGTCATCGAACAGTTCTGAATTTGATACATCAGGAAAATGTTCAACAAAAACTTTTTCTCTTATTTCCTATTCCTGTTCTATGGGAATGCGCCATTTATTGTCTAAGGACTTATACAAAGAATCTAGTGTTTCAGATCTACTTTATGAAGGTGACCGGTCATTAACACATAAATACTAAATTATTTCCTTTTCATCATCATTAAAGTCATCACAATACTCAATTAAATCATGTAGCAATTTTCTCCTAATATTCTTTATTGTTCTTTGACAATGTGTCAAAGTTTTATAGGAGGAGATATCAATATTTACCAGTGTAGATGATGCTAGTTCATTCTTTGTCTTCTTTCTTGTCTGCCTCACCTTCTTGGGCTGCTCCTCAGACACAGTTTCCTCTGAGTCTAGTGTATTGCTTTTTGTCTTCCTTTTCCTCTCGAAGACTTTAGTCGGTGCTGCTTTCGGTTTCTTCTTGGATGGTGACCGCTTGGTCACTTTTGGAGTTGCAGTAGTAACTGGTGCATATGCTACAGGCACCGCCTTTGCCTTCTTCACTGCAAGTTCTTTTCCTTTCTTTGCAGAGGGTTCCTCGACCAGTGTAACCCTTTCTAGATAGTTTTTGGTCCTCTTTGCCTTAGGGTCAAGAGGTGAGGCAATAAGGGTAGAGGCATACCCTTCCAGCATATCGTACATCACCTCATAGCCCATTAGCTCCACTTCTTCCTGTTTGGGCTCAACAGCCTCCATTATTCATTTATCCACTTGGATGGTGAAATAGATATTGTCTTCATATTTCTTGACAATATCACCCGATATCCTCATTCTTTGGCTCATTTTTCATCTGAACTCATCAAAATACTTGTTCAAAACATCAGGATAACCAGTTCCAATTGTTTGAATTCTTTCATTGATTTTCTTGGTCATCTGTTGGTCAGCAAACCACTGGACATCTCCTACTCCTAGAAAGTAGCCTTGGAAATAGAAGAACAACCCAACCAGTAGTTGTCCAAACTTGAACCTTAGTGCATTATCCTATTTGATCAACTTCAGATTCAACAGGAGTTGTCTCTGCATACTGGTGCACAAGTCAAATGATGCATCCTCCTTTATCATCCAGTAAGTGGCATTTACCACTGCAGCAGATACAGAGTTAATTTTGCTGGCAGAGAATGTCTAGTAGCCTATCACCATGCAGGTATACTTAACTAGATCATCCTTGATATAATTGACTGTCATGCCTCGTGAGTCACTCACTGAACCGATGAGCTTGGACATTTTAGTTTTGCTTACCGTCCTTAGGGCTGGCACTTCCCTTGTGCTACAAAAATTGGTGACTGCATGAATTTCCTGTGGTGTGATATCATGTGTTCTTTCCAGGTACATCTTGTCACCATGGAATCTGCTCAGAATGATCCTTATATGATCCTCTGTGAAATCCTCCAAGAAGTAAACAGCATTGTGGAGCTTCTTCTTCTCCAAAATATTATACTCCGGATTGATCTTCTTATCCTTTCCACAAAATAAACCTAACTGGGAGTGGATAGCTAGAGACCCTAGGTCTTCAATCTTGCAATCTATGTAGTCAAAATTTCCCTCTTCTACTATCACACCGGCCAAAACTTGTGATAGGGCATTATACTTAGACTTTAGTTGAATAAAACTTGTAGACTTGACAAATGCACTAGAACTGGTATGAGATGCGGAAACCATGATAGAAATTTTAAGAACTCAAGAAATACCTTTTGAAACATGTGAATTTAGGGCTTGCAGATTCTCCTTCACTTCTCACTCTGTCGATTGTTGAATCACAGCTTTGTGTTCTCCACTTGACCATTTGCAGTTTGGATTTAAATCTTCTTTGCAGTTTCTCAATTTCTCAAAATCTTAGCTCAAATCACCTTTTCGTCACTCTGCTCTTTGAAAAACTTTTCTTCACTCAAAAACTGATAGTGAGAAATGATTTGCAAAATGCTTTTAAACATATTCCTCACCTACCATCATTAATGCCCCTCCATTAGGGCATAAACCCTAATTTACCTTCTTTTTTTTTACCATTTCCGGTCTTCTGCCAAATGACAGGTATCACATACTAGTCGGGGGTTTGAAACATTTCACCATTTGCTCCCCCTAAGCTTTTTTGAAGCTTAGTTTGCCGGTTCTGTGATTTCCACACTAGGTGCAGAAACCGATTCCTCTTGTAACACCGCTAGTTTCTTCTTCCAGGTTTTGTTCATGTCTTCTTGAACAATGTCAACATCAATGTTTCCTTTCGGAGTGACTGGTATATCATTAGATATGTTCTTTCTTGATCTACAGAATCTGGAAATGTGACCCAGTTTGTTGCAGTGATAGCAAACCAATCCAGGTGCTCTCCAAGGTCCATTGTTCATGTTTCCATTCTTCCTTCTGCATGTTGCAACAGTGTGACCATGACCATGACAGACCATACAGTTTTCTAACCATCTGGTTGCCGCTTGATAGCCACTGCTTCTTTGCTGATGACTAAAGGCATTAAACCGGTTGTAATTCCAATTCACAAGAGGTTTAGGACCAGCTCCCTGGGTCCTTTGAGGATATCTATCAATGTTGTTCATAACTGACCTGCATTCAGATGCTCTATGCCCATACTTGTTGCATGCATAACAATTACCATTGAATCTATATGATCTAGGCTTATCATTTAGGAAATAAGGAAATTTGTTGTAAGCCTTACTCCTACACACATTTGCAGTATGTCCTTCTTTAAGACAATTGAAGCAAACAGGTCTAAACTTTTTCATACCTTTATCCTTTGATGTCGATTGTTTCTTTGACATTCTAGTGTTTGTACCAGAGGTCTCACCTTCCTCGTGACTAGAAAAACCAAGTCCATTGGTATTCTTGACCAGTTTGGCAGATTCAAGCTTTTGCTCTAGCTTGACAGTACTCTTGTTGAACTTAGCAAGTATTTCCTTTGACTCGAAGAGTTCTTTGGAAATAGCAACATTTGTTTCCAAGAGGCTTTCATTCTCAGAGATGGCAATGTTCAATTCTCCTTGCATGTCTTCTTTTTCCACTTTGCTTGCATGGAGTTGACCAGTTAGGGCACTGATCTCTTGTTTTAGCTTGGAGATCTCATGATCTCTTTCTTTCACCAGATCTTCAGCTTTCCTCTGATTCTCAATCTCTTGACACATCCGGATAGTCAGTCCTTCCAACTCCTTTCTTAGGTTGGAGTTTGATTCATTCAACTTATTTACTTCTGCAATTAGGGCTTCGACGTCTACTTCATCTGAAGAGCTATTTTCAGATAGCTCCATCAGCTTTTCAGCATGTTCTCTCCTTTTTGCTTGAGATGTCTTGTATTTGACCATAAGATCATCATAGGCTTGCTTAGACTGAGTGAGCGGATGTGTAAGTTCCCTTATAGAGTACTCCCCCATATCTCTTTCCAAGTGGTGAAACTTATAGAAAGGTAGGCTCTGATACCAATTGATGAATACTAAGAGGGGGAGGGGGGTGAATTAGTATGCCAAAAATCTCTGCACTTAAACACTTTGCAAGACTAATAGTAAATCAGTATAACAGTGTAGCAAACAAACCGGTTAACACACATGCAAACCAAATAGCTAATAATGCATTCACCCACAGAAGCAAAAACACCATAACACAAGAGATTTTGACGTGGAAACCCAAATGGGAAAAACCACAATGAGATGGAACTCACAAGTAACTATCTGCAGAATAGGAACCAGACCGATTAAGGTCAGACTGGTTAAGGTCTTAAAATTTTCTTTACCAAAACATATCCTGTTAGGAATCTCAATCTTTGTTAGGAGATAAGTCTGATTAAAGACTACCTTGCTAGAGGATTTTAGATCCATAGATGTGAACCACCTTGTTAGAGGATTTACAAAAGGCTTTTGGGCCTACCCGGTTAAGGGCTACAAACTTGTCAAAGATGTGAGTAATCAACAAGTGTTTGATCTAGCTAGTAGCATAGACTGCTCGGTTAGATCCTTGATAGCTCGTTCTTAATGCACTCTAGCATTACTTTAGTCTTCTACACATTCATATTCTCTCCAACTCCTCAACCACCTTAAACCCTAGCAACAACATAAACTTTCGCTATAATCACATCAACAACCTAAAACCCTAGACATGATGTTCTTATAAAGGAATCTAATTTCATGTCGATCCAATAGGATTACATAACAATTTACTAGGTTCAATGAACCTGGACATACTTGGTACCATGACACAAAAAGCACCATTTAGGTGTCGGCACCGTCAAACAATCGGTGGACTCATCACAAAATGTCAGTTGGTAACTCATCACAGAGTATTACCAATTCATATAAAATGTTAGTTATCAGTTTGACAAAAATGAAGATTGGTAAAAATGTGTTATGCCGCTTTAATTCCTCATACCACTTGAGATCCACGAACCACTTGGGGTCAACATGTCGCTTAAGATTGGGAAACGCATTCTGCAAAACACCAATAGTCTAAAGACTATAATACAACATACCGGTTGGAACAAATACCGGTTGTGCTCTAACTCATACATATAAACGATATCTCAATGCAAGTGTGTGTCCATCAATGAAAATCACAACATAAACATCAAAAATGCCAACAACATCCACCTTGGAAGGATCCATCTTCAAAATTCCCTAGGAGATGACAAAACCAGGGTACACTATCTCTTATTTCATGAATTCACACTTCTTCAAGTTTATCGTTTGTTTCTCCTCATGCAATCTTCTCAAAACCATGTCAAGGTTCCTTAGATGCTCCTCTTTGGACCTACTAAACACAATAATATCATCTAGATAAATCACAACAAACTTTCAAATAAAACATTTCAATATCTCATTCATTAGGTGCATGAAGGTACTAGGTGCATTTGACAAGCCAAAGGGCATCACCAACCACTCATAGAGGCCCTTATTGGTCTTAAAGGTTATCTTCCATTCATCCCCTTCTCTGATCCTTATCTAATGGTACCCTCTTTTCAAGTCAATCTTTGGAAAGTAGCATGCTCATCCTAAACAATCCATGAGATCCTCCATTCTTGGCATAGGGAACCTATATCTGATTGTGATTTTCTTAATGGATCTTGAATCAGTACAAATCCTCCATGTTTCATCCTTCTTGGGTGCTAGGACTATAGGTACAACACATGGGCTCAAACTCTTCCTCACTAGGCCCTTGTCCAGCAATTCTTGCACTTACTTTGCAATCTCCTCATTTTGAGTCAGTGTCATTTTATAAGAAGCCTTATTAGGTAGTGTATCCTATGGAATGAGGTCTATGTGGTGACTTATATCTCTAATTGAAGGCAGAGAGTAGGGTAAGTCCTCCACTACAATGCCCTTATACTTCCCTAACAAGTTCTAAACTTTACTAGGTATGGCTCCTCCTTTAGGGTTAGGTAAATCTGATCTATTATTTGGCTTCAAAATCAAGGCAAATCCTAGGGCCCCCTCTTCCTTCAAGGTTTGCAAAAACTCCTTCTCACCTACCACCATGACACTAGAGCTCACTTGCTTACCCACACCTTCATTCGGTAAAGGGGTCAAGGAAACAGACTCACCATTCTTTGTTATGGTATAGGTATTTTTTTGCCCATCATGTTGATCATTGAGATCATATTTCCATCGATGCCCTAGGAGCAAATGACAAGAGTCCATGGGGATCACATCACATAGGATTCTATCCTTATAACCCCCAATTTAGAATTCTACCCAAGATTGTTCATTTACAAGCACTTGATGGCCCTTACTCAACCAAGACACCTTATATGGGGTAGGATGAGGGATTCTTGTCAAACTTAGATTTTCAATCATTTCTAATGACACCAAGGTATATGTGTTAGAATAACCGATGGACAACTGAGATGGGGGGTGAATCAGTTATCAACATATTATATTAATCAAACCACTTTATAATCTTTAACTGGAGCACATGAACATTGAATACCGGAATAGCAGAAACAGATACCAGTAAGCAATAAAACTTAAGAATGAAACAGAGAATTAACACAATGCAACTATACCACATAACTCTATGATTTGTACATGGAAAACCCAGTAAAGGGAAAAACCACGATGGGAAGCCTACCCATAGTCAAATAATACTTCTACAGAAAGTATGTGATACAATAAGGGGTCTGCACATGCAGGAAGGCACACTACCTAGAGTGTACTGCTCATTATAAAGGAGTCTCACTCACTACAGAGAGGTTATAACCACCTCAATATAATTGGACAACAATCCAGAAGAATGAACTCCCAATGATAGCATCTACCATGCTTGATTACAGTCTTAGTTAAGCTCAATACTGGAGGTCTTTGACCTCTTACATAAACCCAATTTGATCACCTATGATCAACCAAATCTCCTTCACATACGATATTTCATTCCATGACCACGACCATGATCTACAATGAGATCTTACATCATTTATACTAATCCTAAGGCCTAAACCAATTAGGTTGGCCACCTAAAAGATATTACAATAAGATAATTACATACATCCATATTACAATGATATGCCATGTCGTCTTTAGACCAAAACAATATTAACCAATCCATAAATCATCCTGGTAACATGTAGAGAACACGTTACATGATACTGATCCATAACCTAGATAAGTACTGGACCTAATTTGGGTCCACCACACAAAGCGATGTCTCCAATCAGTCGAGGCACAATCAAGGATCACCTTCTACATCCTGAATTCCATCTAGAATCCGCACCAATACCACTTATGCATCCCGTCAAAGATTCTCAATAAAATCTATGTCGGTAAAACCTTAAACCCTTACCGGTATAGGCTTACTAGAGTGTATGATAGCATCCAATCATCAAGTCAATACCAATTGACCAAAACATACTCTAGAAACATCAAACCAAACATATTCCATTGATCCGAACATGTCGATAGTATCCAACTGATAGTCCCTTTTGTCGGTAACACTAGTTCTTCTACCGATAACCAAAATATGTCTGTCGATAACCAATCATAATAGCTAGTGTTGACATCAGTGACAAAACATCAATGCAAAACATAATCAATTCCTTCATATTGCCAACAATATGTGGGCCCTGAATCAACTATGACCTTACATACCTTCTCACTAGATTTGCAAGAAGTTTTGAAAAGTGACTTCCTTTGTGGTGGTTCCTTGATGCTTGGCACCTTCAAGAGGGTTCTCTTCATAATTAGGCTCTCTCCAAACTTTGGATCTACAACTTTAGGTGGTATGTTGACACTTTGGAAATCCTCCTCTTGCACTAGCCGGTTTCTCCTATCTCCTCCATGAGAACTAGAAGCTTGTTTTTCAGGACACTTGAAGGTTGGATGTCCTACTTGATTGCAATTATAACATCTACCATTGAAGGTGCATGAAACTCTTCCTGAGCCATTGAATATTCCTCTTCCATTGGGTCTCCTCCCTCTAAAATTTCCTCTATTACTTGAGTCCCCACTTTGATCATTGTGGCTAGACTCTCCTTGTTGTCTTTGGGATTGATTCCTGCCCTCAAAAGTTCCTCTTGCTCTACTTTTTTTATCACTCTTTCTCTTCAATTTTTCTTCTTCCTTCAATGCTACTTGAAAACTCTTATCCATGGCCTTACGGACAAGGAGGTTGATTTCATCTTTGATATTGAACCTTAATCCATTAAGGTATCTAGCCACCTTTTCCCTTTCATTCTCCACATGTCCAGACCTCAAGTTGAGTTTATGAAAATCCTCAATGTAGGCAACCAAATCCATATCATTTTGTTTCAAGTTTTGCATTCTTTTGAATACTTGGACTTCATAATTAGCAGGTAGAAATTGTCCTTTCAGTTTGTTTACCATATTTTCCCATGATTTGATCATGGATTTGTTCTGCTTCACCCTTTCTCCTTGGGTGTAGTTCCACCAAACCAAGGCAAAACCTTTCAACTTTGTCTTAGCAAACTTTACCTTCTTGTCTTCAGGTACCTCCTTATACTCAAAGTAATTATTCAAGGCATCAATCCACTCTATCAACTCCTCAACATCCATCTTGCCTCCATACATTGGAAGCTCCATTTTCACATCAGTAGCATCCCCTTTTACTCATTTCAAAGCATTGATGAACCTCCTTTCTTTAGGAGGGATTTTCTCTTCCTGAGGTCTTGCAGGAGGGGTCTCACCTTCACCTTCTCCTCCTTCTTCTTCTTTTGGGCCACTTTCACTCTCTTCACCCCTATCTCTCCTTATTTCCCTATATTTCAATGCTTGAATTTTATCTTGTAGGGCCTTCATCCTCCTAGCCATCACAGACCCAACTTTAGGAGGCATCTCTACCACACTTCAACTTCTTCAACAACGCTTTATTCACCCTTATCAAACCTTTAAATGATGATACCACTATGATGCAGAGGCTACCTACACCTAAAACTATTTCAACATTCAATAAGGATCAGATCTACCAAAAGTCTTCATGGGTACTCATCAACAAACCCACTTACAAAACGGATGGACTTGAAACCTTGCACTAGAACCAAAAGAGAACAATGAGACATCACAATCAGAGGTGTGTAGATACATTAAAGGCTTTGTAAGCAGCATGAGGAGCCCCCAAACAACACCAAATCACCTTTCACACAATCCCAATGTGACATTACAATCGTAAACTATGATGATGCCAATTAGGCCTAGTAGACTATCCCAGGTTCACTTCCACCAAGGACCTTAGGCACTGACCAAGATAATTTAACAGGCCACTACACATAGCCAAACAACAAACCAATGGGTTAGGAACCATTGTTTCATACTAATCACCCAACCACAAGATTGACCTACTCCTTTAAGCCTTCATTAGGTCACTATTACAAGACAAGTGCTCTAGAGATTGACCATACAAACAAGGTACCACTTCGTACATGACACAAACAACTCCAAACTGAAGATTACAATCTTAATCAGTGCCTAAACCTCCTAAATTTATCATTGTAGCAGTATTTGCACTTCAAACCCTCATTCTCGGTCTGTCACATGAGGATGCCAGACCCAAAATCACCAACACCACTTTGCCATCAATTTGGTCTGCTCTACCACCACCAAAATTTGAAAATAGACCCTAAAACCTAGCATTCTCCAAAATTGTAGAATTTATTTTTCAACGTAGGAATACTAAGTTATAGGCATTTTTATCAGCAAACCCTAGGCAGTGAGGGTTTTAGACCTATTTGCACACAAATGCCTCTAACTTTGCCCAAAATCAATGGATCGAACCCAAACTGGTTGGAAATGAAATCTGACTCTCTTCCCCTTCCAATGATATAAAATTTAGACCATGGAAGCACCGAATATGATCACACAAAAAGACTATTACTGGAAAAATTGTGATTGATTCCTTCACCAAAACAACATCAACAAACCTCCTTCAATCAGAGGAAGGCATAATTATACCCCTGATACTCATCTCAACCGGTTCTAACTATATTTTTAATCAATTATCCATTGGAGAGATTAGTTGATACAATGAACACCTAAAAATGTAAAAGTTGCACTAGCAACTTTTTTGACAAATTTGACAACTTTTGTCTCCCTACACAAAACAACTCTAAACCCCTCTAATACAATGTCCACATGCCACAAAGGGCTTCAAAATATGAATTACATCAATTTCACTCCCATTCCACAAATTGAGAGGTGTTTTCCAACTTTGACCAATGGGGTCCTAATTGGTTACATCCAAGCAATTGCCATCAATGCCTACAAGATGACTTCACATGACTTCACAATGTTTCAAAATGGTCCTCAAGACCTTATTACATTCCAAGTGAAGAACAAAACATGAAAAGAAAAGACAAACTCCTAAAAGGCCACTTGGGCCCATAGGTGCTCTTGCACCAAGTTTCCAAAAACTTCTTAGCAAGATAAGCAATGCTATGAGCAAAAATATTTTCTAATAAAACTAAAATTCAAGGAAGTGATAGGAGACCCTTTCTAGTATTCACCATAATTATAGGTACTTTCATGTGTGTGAGCCAACAGAGATGGGAGGTGAAAAACTAATCACATGGGTAAGTTGTTTAAATTGGTCTCATTTTCTAATTTCATCTTCACTTGATTTGAGAGAAAGATATTGTCATCCTAGACCATAATATTTTATGCTGTTGTGGTCATCTTTGCTAGCAAGTCCATTGCCCGGTTACCTTCCCTACACACGTGGGTAATCATGTGATTTTGTAGATGATAGACTATTGTGAACCAATCTAATCATGTCCACAAGAGCCCAATTAGGAAGTGTTTTTCCTAATAACATTTTGATGGCATTAAATGAGTCCCTTCAATAATAATATTATTTAGGACTTTATCCTTAACAATTTGAATCCTATGACACACTGCCACCACCTCAACGGAGTTTGAGGTTTGGACCCCCATGTTGATGACATAGGTTCAGAAAACAATTCCTTTTAAGTCCCTTGTCACACCAGCCCCACCCACTTGCCCCAGGTTGCCTAAGGAAGAGCCATCAAAATTTAGCTTGAGCCAACCCAAGGCATAGGGGCACATAGAGTTCTCATTGTAGAGACCCAAGTTCAAATCTCTAAAGGAACTTCTAATGTGGAATCATTGGTATTCTAGTATGTATATCACATTTAATGTGAATTTATAAGTTATGATTCTTGGTATTTCATTATTGGCTTCTAGTATATATTTCAAAATTCTTATCTAATCTTATTCCAAATGTTGGTCTCATTAATACACTTGTGAAGATGAATAGATCTTATTTCTCATCAATACACTTATGAAATTTAATATTAATTTAATTAATACTTACAAAGAATTAACTATTAGTAACATTAATATTAAAAAAATTAAACATTAATTTTATTTATAATTAATTGCTTCTATGAATTATTTTTATGATTTTCTACAAAATGAACCAATTTGTAAACTTCTTAAAAACAACTTAAACTTCTGGAAAAGTTTAGAAACATGTTACTGAAATGTCTACACAGCCGAAAGAATCCAGATCATTTGCTCTTTATGAATGGTAACAGCCATTCTGTGGGCTGCATAGACACCGCCGTAACATTATAATCAGATCCTAAAATTTAGGAGAGTTATAATAATGAGATCAGATATGAAAATGAAATGTCAATATCCAAGACTAGGTTAACGATATAAATTCTGATGTCAAAAGTTTAATGTAATTAATAACAAATCCGTAGTCAAAGATATAATTAGCATCAGTGAGGGTGATCATGCACTCTCAACGGACGAGAGGAGGACAAATGTTTTGGTGTGTGATCATTTTGCCAAATAGCTATACATCTAGCTAGCAAATGATGGTAATCAAATAGCAAAAGTTAATGGCCCTGAAAGACGTTCAAGCCCCTACACAGGTCAATTCTTCTCCATCACCACGCAAATTACGGAGAAAGGGCATTAACAGTCTTGCCACCTGCAATGCTTTGATAGAGTATTTAAAAATGTGGGAATCTTATGTTTGTTTTAAAGTTTTGAAAGCTGGACTAGATTTGATGGCGGTAAGGGAGGCTTTTAAAAAAGTTGAAAAGACCGTTAGTACCGTATGCATACAATACTCCATCAATTTTGGTAAGTCTCCCCAAGCAAATGTGCATAAATATGCGTAGCTTTGGTTTGTAGCTCTCACAATACCCATCTCACCTTTTCTTCTGTTTCTTGAGACCAAAAAAAAAGTTGCAGATTCGAGGGAAAAAAATGGCTTCTGGAAAAGCAGTTGCAGTTGCCAATATTTTGGCACTTTTGGGCATGCTAAGCGTTCTTACGTTGGGTATGTATGTTATTTTCTGCACTGTTTTCGTTGTGAGATTACATGATTTGATTGCCTTGGAATATTTGTTCATAATGTTAAAACTTCTCTAATATTGGATAGTAGTAGTCCCCTGCTTGAGAAAGAAATCTTTTGAGCTTTCTTTGTTAAGGGTGATTTTTTGGGGTAGACTCCTTATTACCAAGATAATGTTGATTTGAGGCTTTGTAGTTTGTTGAAATGTGACATAGTTCTGTATGAGAAGTTTTTAAGAAACCTTTGGATGTATTTCAGATCTTTATATGATAAAACAATTGTAATTCATTCATATGAATTACATCACCATCAGATTTTAGATCATTTAGTCAAGAAATTTTTATAATCCCTTTGAATCAATAGAAAATTTTATTTGTGTTTTACATTTCTTTCACAGTTGAAGGAGGTGTGGAATGTGAGAAGCTGCCAGCAGAGTTGTGTGCTTTCTCTGTCTCATCGGCGGGAGCTCGGTGTGTGCTGGAGAAGAAATACTCCCCTGTCACCCCTACTCATGAAGCATCAGTAGAATTCCAGTGCCAGGCAATACATTCTCTTACGATACCCAGATCTTTTTTTCTTTTCTTTTTTCAATGGAAACCCAAGTTACTAGTATAATTTTAGCGAATAATGAATGAATATACATGTGTATTCCAGTCGTCGGGCATATTTGCAGAGGAGATGATTGAATGGATTGAGAGTGAGGAGTGCCTGAAAAGCTGTGGGTTGCAGAGGATAAGTGTGGGCATGTCAACAGACGGTCTTTTTGAATATTCTGATTTCACCTCTAGTCTGTGCTCAGACAAGTGCCAAAACAATTGCCCTAACATTGTGAATCTGTACCTCAATCTGGCTGCAGGAGAAGGTAAGTGCCCCATTAGTCTTTATTCATTCCTTCTGAGGGAACCCATATTATTTTATTGAGAGAGATGGTAACAAGAATAAGGATTGCAGGAATATATTTACCTCACCTGTGCGAAGCTCACAAAACACGAAGCAGGAGAATGATGTTCGAGAGTTTTGCACCTGGGCCAACTGTGATGACCTTTTCCCTTGCTGGAGAAGTTGGCTCCACACGCTAGAACATAATATGTTACATTTCTAATATTATTGCATTTAAACAATCCTATATTTTTCATTCATAGATTACGTGATCTATTGATTTAGAGTTTATCATACTGTAGATCTCATAAGATCAGCCATTCTAGCTATGAATAGATTTGTCGGATTACATAGAGTGTACCTAAGTTATTATTTATTCAACTGTATTTCATTACAATTTGCAGAAATGGTTTCTGTTCTATATTGGTCTGTTTTCAATCGAATTCTATCTTGAATAAAGTCTCTTTGACAATGAATACATCATGTCAGCACTAACACTTAGCTATCGTTTAGGGTGAAGACATCTGCAATAATGTATTCACATAATTAAGCTTTTCTAACCCCTTGTGTAAGTCATTTTCCCTACTCTATTCTAGTTAAACGAAATTAACAAGACTTTACGGCTGTAATCAAATGAATCTGGTAAATCTTAGTTATTTTAGATAAAGAGCTGTGACTGTTAACTCTATTAAAATAATGTTTAGATGATAACTCTATTAAAATAAATGCTTAGATAATTTATATAGATATACTGTGATAAATATTTATAAATAATTTGTAATTTGATGTAGAAAATCGAGTGATGTTTACATAAATGTTATGAAATAAATAAAGTTTATATGTTTACTATTGAAGATCATGTTTATAATTTGGAGGATCTATTGGTCATTTGTAAATTTGAAATGAATAAGCATGGATCCAATCTACTTGTGTGGATTTGATACTTGTAAGTCTTTGAAGTACTTTTAAACTATCTTGAATTTATGTGTTTATCTCCATATA
Source organism: Cryptomeria japonica (assembly GCF_030272615.1). Lineage (NCBI taxonomy): Eukaryota > Viridiplantae > Streptophyta > Pinopsida > Cupressales > Cupressaceae > Cryptomeria > Cryptomeria japonica. The sequence continues at coordinate 755,830,627 of NC_081411.1, read as the reverse complement.
AAAAATTGTTGTGCAATCAAGGACTTACAAGTGACTTTCATAATCCCTTGTCTCATACCATATAAGGATATCAAAGTCAACAAAATTGAAAAATAACCAAGGGCAAATTGCAAACATGGAGTTGATGTCCTAGATAATTATTCAAGTAGGAATATAGCAGCAAATGCTCTAAACGATTGAGTCACCCTCCTTTTTGTTCATCTAATAGTGCAATATTGTCTCTTAAACATTGAACTAGGCAAGTGCAAGATAATGTGTCCACTTTAAGAGATTAAAATGTGAGGAAAAAATATGTCACAGAACATGCATATATTATCTTTGAGAAATAGAGGCAATTAATGATTTGGATTCCCTAATATGCTTAGTAATGAGTATATAACACTTATTAATATATATCCATTATCAAAAAGTATAATTTTTTAGGCTAACACCTAATGACAAAATCATAAACCTTAAACGAAATATATTTTCCCTAATCTCTAAACCCTGATTTTAACCCTAAATGCTAAACTATATATATATATAGACACACACACGCGCCCGCATGCGCGCGCACACACACACACACACACCAAAAACATAAAAAGAAGAAGATATAATTAGCATCACTGAGGGTGATCATGCACTCTCAGTGGACAAGAGGAGGACAAATGTTTTGGCTTGTGATCATTTTGCCAAATAGTTATTCATCTAGCTAGCAAATGATGGTAATCAAATAGCAAAATTTAATGGCCCTGTGATGTAGAGAATCCACATACACAACCAACTAGGGGAGATCTTTCTCCCGACTCACCTATTCAAATGGGTGACAACCCTGCACTAACTCATAGGATCTCTCGCAAGGTTATTAGGTACTCACAAGGCTACAACACCCAAAGAATAGACACATGCCTCCAAACCCTCTCCAATCACTGTAACACATCAGAATAGACTCATTTAACTTGCCCAAGGTCACCTTGAGTCTTTCAACAACTAGGTTACACCAAACTCTCAAAACCCCACTCGCACAAGTTCAACTCCTAATAGGTCTCCAAGCAGTCCATAGATACAACACACGTAGCCAAAAGGATACTCACCAAACTAAGGAACATCAAAGTGCTTTTTAAATGACTCCTCCTCAAAGACGAACTATCTTTCTCTACCCTCCCTTCCACCCGAAAGGTCATAAGAACACTCATTGTGGTAACACTAGTCACAAACACCAATGTGGACAGTCTTTCTTGCATGGACGATTCCCTCTTGAGAACACCCCAAACCTATCCAAGATGTAGGAGGGATCCTCTACTCACTCCTCTGTCTTCAAACTCAACAACAACTCACACTTCATCCTTGCAAAATTCAATGAGTAATTCAATGAATCTACTCACTGTCAAACTATGACAGCCAATACTCTTCCACAGGGACAGTCATAAACCCTCATAGTTTGGTTGGCTCCTTTAGGCACCAATCACTTGGAACATGTTTGGGACACCCCCTTCTAGGACTTCACAAATCTTCCAAATCCCTTCTTGCACTATATCACCTTCAAAACACCAACAGCACGCTGTCCATCACAGTCTGAGACACAAAATCAAACTTTGTGTCCTCTCTAGCACGTGCCAACCTCTTCATAGAACCCTGCAAGGAATTTACAAACAAATTACATGTTTTAAAGGGTCATTCCACGCCTTGGCATTTATTTATCAACGCGGAAGTGACCCCAAATACATTTATAACTGTCACGGGTTACCCTAGACTAGGGTTTTGACAGTTTTTACTAAAATTGATATAACTTCTACAAATCAGAATGAAATTCAATGAAACAAAGGGGAAACTATATAGGATTTACTCCTCTAACATATCCAATTTATTTGCAACTCCAATGAATATATTAAAGAAATGAAAAATTCAAACTAGCAGACTGTAGCTTGAAAACTCAAAGAAATCGCACGGTAAAACTCAAAAATTTATTGATAGTGCTTCATTATATTGCCCAACCGACCTGTGGGACGATTAAAAAGAAGTATATATAGATCTCCTTATTCCCCCAATGTTTATAACTGACTTTTGAATTCTAACTAACCTCAAACAACCTTTCATACAATTTTTTTTTTTGCAATAATGCATTGACAACTTTTGTATTTTTGCACTAATAAAGTAAAACTCAACCTACTGACCCTAGATGACTCTAAACCATCTATTTGGACCTTAGAGACCCAAATACAACCCTATTGCATCAAAATTCACAATTTGACTTGGTTTGACCCTTGATGGCCTTACAGGCTTACATGACCTCAATGACACAAATTGCCTCACAATGTGGATTCAAAGGATGTAATGGGTAATTCAGAGCTTATTTAACACAAAAAGAAATCAAATGACCTTATCATGGCCTTATTACATGAATTTCAACAAAAGACACAAAATGGTTCATAATCACTTCAAGGGGAAACTTGGTGCTCCTCCACCACCCTGAAAGACGTTCAAGCCCCTACACAGGTCAAATCTTCTCCATTGACACGCAAATTATGGAGAAACGGCATCAACACTCTTGCCACCTGCAATGCTTTGATAGAGTATTTAAAAATGTGGGAATCTAATGTTTGTTTTAAAGTTTTGAAAGCTGGAGATTTGATAGCGGTAAGGGAGACTTTTTTAAAAGTTGAAAAGACCGTTAGTACTGTATGCATACAATACTCCATCAATTTTGGTAAGTCTCCCCAAGCAAATGTGCATAAATATACGTAGCTTTGGTTTGTGGCTCACAATACCCCACTTGCCTTTTCTTCTGTTTCTTTAGACCAAAAAAAATGTTGCAGGTTCGAGGAAAAAAATGGCTTCTGGAAAAGCAGTTGCAGTTGCCAATATTTTGGCACTTTTGGGCATGCTAAGCATTCTTGCGTTGGGTATGTATGTTTCTTTCTGCATTGTTTTCGTTGTGGGACTACATGATTTGATTGTCTGTGGAATACTTGATGATAATGTTAAAAAATTCTCTAAAATGTATTGGATAGAAGTAGTCCTCTCCTTGAGAAAGAAATCTTTTGAGCTTTCTTCGTTAAGGGTGATTTTGGGTAGACTTCTTATTACCAAGATACTGTTGATTTGAGGTTTTGTAGTTTGTTGGAATATTATATAAAATTTATATGATAAGTTTTTAGAAGTCTTTGGATGTATCAGATTTTCAATCTTTTAATCAAGAAATTTTTATAATCCCTTAAATCAATAGATTTGTGTTTTATATTTCTTTCACAGTTGAAGGATGTGTGGAATGTGAGAAGCTGTCAGCAGTGTTGTGTGCTTTCTCTGTCTCATCGGCGGGAGCTCGGTGTGTGCTCGAGAAGAAATACTCCCGTCACCACTACTCATGAAGCATCAGTAGAAGTCCTCTGCCAGGCAATACATTCTCTTACGATACTCAGATCTTCTTTTCTTTTCTTTGTTCAATGGAATCCCACTACTAGTATAATTTTAGCGAATAATGAGTGATACATGTGTATTCCAGTCATCGGGCATATTTGCAGAGGAGATGACTGAATGGATTGAGAGCGAGGACTGCCTGAAAATATGTGGGTTGCAGAGAATAAGTGTGGGCATGTCAACTGACGGTCTTTTTGAATATTTTTATTTCACCTCTAGTCTGTACTCAGACAAGTGCCAAAACAATTGCCCTAACATTGTGAATCTGTAACTCAATCTGGCTGCAGGGGAAGGTAAATGCCCCATTATTCTTTTTTCATTCCTTCTGAATATGTTTATATTATTGAGAGAGATGGTAACAATAATAAGGATTGTAGGAATATATTTACCTCACCTGTGTGAAGCTCACAAAACACGAAGCAGGCGAATGGTGATGAAGACTGCGGCTGCGCCAACTATAATGCCTTTTTCCCTTACTGGAGAAGCTGGCTCCACACGCTAGAACATAATATCTGTCAGTGCGGAAAAGTGGCTAGGAAGCGAAAAAGCATCGTTATAATTTGCCAGCTTGCGATTACTATGAAGAAAGACCTGGCGACAATGTTCTGCAATAAGTTTTCAAGTAAAATCTTGAATCCAAAGAGCCACTCTGCATCATAAAGTTTTGAAACCAACACTCTGCATTATAAAGTTTTGAAACCAACTGTGATGTGTTTACACCATGTTGTGTAGGCTGGTTTGGATCTACATTGAGAATCGTTGCATCCTTTGTGTAATTCTTTGAACAATAAATCAAACCTCTAATAGGGCAACCTTCATAAAGAACGCGAGGATGTGTGCAGGAACATTTTTATTGAAGTTCAAACTTAGATCTTCTGAATGTTTGTTCTCAAAGAATGCACCATCAAATTCATTTTCAAAACAATGACTGCTAAGTTCTTCTAAGCATGGCTTGTCTTCGCAAATTTTGTCACCAAATTTGAATGCCTCGAAATCTGGTTGCATGTAGAATATTTCATCATTGGTGAAAGCTTCATTGCTCCTAACTTGTTTTCCAGCACTTTCATAATTTCCCAAACAATCAACCTGTAGGAATTGGAATGATTCATAATCCATTTGCATATCAGCACAAGAGACATCTCCTGGTTGTTCTTGATTACACATTTCTTCTTCAAGTTGATTTCTCATGCTTGCTTAATTAAAATCATTTGTTGGGATTACATCAAAAATATCAAATGTGAAAGATTCAAAATCTGAAGAAAAAGAATTTTCTAACAAATTTATGTTCAATTCTTGATCATGCATTTTGTCAAAATTTTGTTCTGCAGTAGTTGAAGCTGGGCAAGTCACCAATTCCTCTGGTTGTGTAGCACAATCATCTGCACCTCTAGAGGAATCACTTTCATTAGTATAAAAATAATAAACTCTCGTGGCATCAAAAATGTCAGCTTCAGTTACAGGAGATGCTTGAAAATCTTGTTCATTAAATACTGTTAGATCTTGACAATAGGATATAGGTGACACTATCTCTGCTCTTTTTGCAACAAGGCTCCTTTGCAAAGATTCCTTTTTTGAATCAAAGTTTTGGCTTTGAAAGAGTACTTCAAATTTTGGAATTTTAACAGCACTTTTTACTTATGTATTTCATTCCAATTAGTCCTCCATTTTGATAGTTTTTTTTTGTGCATCTCTCATATTTTGAACCTTCATACGTTTCAACAAGAATTTAATCTCCGGATGTAATGCAGCAACAAATACACATAACTGATTATTTTCAGTGGGTTGGTATTCTTGAGGGATCTTTTCAAAACACTGACTAAATCTCTCAACAAAATTCCTAATAGATTCACCCTTTTTCTTTTGTATTTGAAATAATTTAAGTAATAGTTCATATGCATCAACCACAAGTTTAAATATTTCAAGAAATTTTACCTTCAAATCATCCCAGCTGGTAATACATCCATATTCCAAATTATGAAACCATACCGCAGCATCTCCAATGAGACTTTCAACAAACAACCACACAAAAACATCTTCTTCTTGCACTCCAAGAATCTCACAAGAAACTGTGAATGCTTTAATATGGTCATCAGGATCTTGTGTCTTATCTCCAGCAAACTTTGGAAAATATTTTATTGATCTTTTAGGCAAAACTAAGTATTGGGGAAAAGCCAAGGGTCCAATTTGAGCTCCCCATGGCTGGGCTGCAACTAAAGACATAACATACATTGGAATTCTTCCACCAAGAGATCTTCAAATAAAATACAGAGTCGCCAACCTCCATCCTTGGGATGTACCTTCAAATTTTTGGGAGAAGAAACACCAACCTTTCGTTCCCTAACGGAGTTGCCAAAAATTTGTTGGTTAACAGATTTGTCACTTCTATTTTATACTCTTTTGCCCATGTCAATAACAATCTAACCAACAGTTGAGTCACTTGCAATGGTATTTGCAAGTCCTCTCTGCTTATTTTACAAGGCGCAACTACCTTCAAATGATATGCAATGAATGAAAACATAGGGTATGCTTTTCACCAAAAAGCAGAAAAGGCAAACCAACACCTACCCATAACCATGAAAGTAGGTGCAAAAGATTGATTTGAGAATGAAATGAATGCAAACAAACAACACAAATTCTACTTATCCCACACTCACAAATGATATCCAGAGAAAGAAAAAGTAGCAGAACCTTTTCAATGCATGATTTAATCTAAATTCAAAGATTCAGAATTAAATACATACACAGTTCGAACCTTTTCAACGCATGATTTAATCTAAATTCAAAGATTCGGAATTAAATACATACACGGTTCGATATAACAAAATGACGTTGAAAGTAATTACAAAGAAGCACAATTAATTGTAATTTAAAGAAAACATTAATAAATTCAAAGACTCAGAAACATCCCCTTTATTCCTTCGATGTCAAAATGAGAGTGCACAAACTCCTATACAATATAACTAAGACTCCTGTACAATATAACTATGATACCTTCTCTCTTTTCTTCCCCTTCCATAATCTGTTAATTACATATTTAAAAACTTTTTCAATTTTTGTAACTGTTTCTTTTTAAGGAATGAAATAACCCTTGAAATGATTTAAAACATCTTAGAATATTTTAATTTTTTTGTATATAGACTATAGAGAAATTGAGAAATTGTTAATTTCTCTTGGGACAACTTTTGGGTAAATTCACTCTGGTCAATTGGGCATCCTAGAACCATGAACGTTTGTGAGAAGTTATGATAATTAAAATAAAACATTGGTTTTTAATCATTTTTTAAGAGCTCATAAAATTGAGGTACTTCCATTGTAAATTGGCCCTGTCGTTTCATAGATAAAATATTAAAATAACATAACATATGGACTCGTATTGCCATAAAATTAAAATTGGGGGCATTTAAGACCAAAATATTAGGTGGGTTTCTTTTAGATTTAATAAATTTGCAACTTTTTTCGGATGCATTTTTAGGCATGTGAATCAATGATGTCGGGAAATCGAGAATTTTTGAAAGTCTGAAGGAAAATGTTGAAAGTCTATAAGTCAGCCATTTTCATAACTTTAGAACCATTTTCAGCAAGTCAGTCATTTTCATAACTTTAGAACCATTATGGGCAAGTCGAGTTTAGAATTCAAAAAAGGTCAACTATGAACTAGAACATAAAAGTTAAATTTGGCAAAGTTAAAAAATGGACTAACAATAACTTAAGTTATAATCATTTATTTTAATTGTAACCTTAAAATTATTAATTATAATCTTAATCATAATTAATAATTATTTAATTTAAATATTTAAAATAATTATTAATTAACATCATAATTATAATATAATTGATGAAAATATTTATATTGTATAATTATTTTAAATTTCAAAATAATAATTACCATATTCTAATTTAAAATTATAATAATATATATAATTTTAATTCTATATTAAAATTATAAATATTTCATCTTAATTTTAATCATAATTTTAAAAATTAAATCCATAAATATTTAACTATTAAAATATTTAACTAGGTGATGGTATTGATTTAGGATGATCATGTTGTGCATGCGGGGTTTCGCGTGCGACCGAGCTAAGGTTTCGTGGCCCTAGCTCGTAGGTGGCGACCATTGTAGGTGCGGAGGGGGAGGGAAGTGTAGGGCATCGGGGGTGTGTCGTGGTTGCAAGGTTGGGCTGGGAATGACAGTGGGTGTGGGGGAGTTGCAGGGGTCGTTGGGTGGGGTTGAGGTTGCGCGGGGGTGGAGCTTTGACTGCACAGGGGTGGTGCTTAGGCTGCCCGGGGGTGGAGCTTAGGTTGTGCGAGGGTGGGGCTTTGGCTGGCTGTGGCTCGAGGGTCTCCCGTGAGCTTGGGGTATTGGCTGGCCCCTTTCTTCAGTGGTACTTGGGAGGGGTGGTGCCTTGGGTGTCGAGCCTCCTTCAGTTGCCCTTTGGGGTGTGGATTTTTGGCACTCTTGTTTTATTTTTTTGTACTCTGATGTTGAATTTTGGTGGTGAGGCCTCGTAGGTTGCTCTAGCCATGGATTTTTGTGCTGCGATGGGCTCAAAACCCCCACTTCAGAATATGAAGACTTTTAACAATAATCTTTTCTCATCAGATGCGGGGTTTGGGAGTGTTGGCAGCTCCCGCATTATGAAGATTAATGGTTGTCTGGAGAGATGCAGCGAGAGGCCGAAGCTAGTTATCCCTCCTGAGATGATAGTTGAAGACATTGAATATTTTTCAAAACACTCACTATACTGCAAGTTTTTGGTAATGAGGGTTTCCTTGCAGTTTTTGGAAAACTGGGCATAGAGGGCTTGGGCACTGGAAGGGGAAATGGAGATTATGATGTTGGAAAATAACTACTTCATGGTTACTTTCAATTGCATGGAGGATTGCAATAGGGTCTTTGAAGGAGGCTCATATTCTTACAACCAGGTGGGATTGTTCATCAAGCCTTGGCATGCGGGGTTTAATCCTTCAAAGGAGCTCCCAAATAGGGCTCCAATGTGAATTCGGTTACCATGTTTTCTTATGGAATGTTCCCAGGAGGATGTGCTACGGATGCTTGCTACTCTGCTTGGGAGGCCGGTGGGATCTTCAACACAAACCCTAGGGAGAAAGGTAATGACCGTTGTGTGTATCTGTGTTGAAATTGATCTTAGCAAACCTTTTCCAGATGTTGTAGATATGTGTGCAGGCTCTCATTCTTGGGCTCAGTAGTTAGATTATGAGAATTTACCATTTCGATGTCATTTGTGTCATGAGTATGGTCATTTACATCACAAGTGCCCTAGATATAAACTGGCGGTGCGTCAACCTCAGTAGTCGGACCCAAGCCTAGATAGGGCTGAGAAAGGGAAAGTTGCCATATCAGTCGAGGTTGAGGGTGCTGATCGTTTTGTCTCAGTTAAGACGAATAATAGGAAACGAGGACAAAAGAGACCCTTACAGGAGAGATAGGAGGAGGATTCCTTCAATAGATTTGAGGTCTTGGATGACCTTAGCCATCAGGAAGTAAATCTGGGGTTTACCCCTTTGGATCAAAGTGCATCAGGGGGGCTCCGAAAAGAGTAATTGAGGACTCTACCCAGGCCCTACTAGTGGTTGGAGGCCAGCAGATGGAGATGGATTAGCCAGTAGGGGTCCATCTAGGACTCACTCCTGGTTTTAAGGTGAATTTGGTTGAGGGGGAGGGTTCTCTGCTAGCTTTGAAATTGGAACTGGGTGGAGTTAAAAGTAATAAGGCCTCTGCTCACCTACGTCTGCATTAGAAAGATATTAAGAAAAGTGCTTCAGAGAAGAGTTCAAAGGTTGGCAGAAAGAAGGATCTGGACAAGATCAAATTGATGGGGGAGAATTTGGTTCGTTCAAGGTCAGTAAAGACTTTGGATTCTCATTTTTCCAATCCTCCAAAATGATTGTGCTTTCATGGAATGTGAGGGGCTTGAACAGTGGCCCTAGACAAAAAGTTTTTTGGGATTTGATTAGGAATCATTCACCTGATGTCCTATTCTTGCAAGAAACTAAAATTTCAGTGGAGAGTATGTTGGGTCTGGTGCCAAAGCTATGGGGGCGAGGCGAGTGTCAATGTGCTGGGGTAGCTGGTTCCTCTAGAGGGATGGCCTGCATTTGGAACCCTTTAAGATTTTGCCCTGTCTGGTGGGTTGCCTCCAGATATTCATTATCCGCGATTATATCTAGTCTTGAGACTGGGGAATTCATCTTGTTTTCCAATATCTATGCCCCTACTGATTTTTAGGGTAAGCAAAACTTATGGTTTCACATTTCTTGTATGCAAAGGCTGGCCCCTTTTCATCCTTGGATTATGGCAGGAGACTTCAATGCCATCCTTGAGTTGAGTGAGAAGAAGGGAGGGGTTATGCAGTTGGAACCTTCCTCTTTCCTCTTTTAGGATAGTATATCTCTGTTGCAACTTATTGACATTAAGCCTGGCAATGGGTTGTTCACTTGGAACAATAGGAGGATGGGAGAGTATTGGATTGCAGAGAGGTTGGATCATTTTTTGGTCTCTAGTTTTTGGATTGGTGGTGGGTGGTCCACAAGTTTTGAGATTCTTGACTAGAGAGGGTCAGATCACTGGCCCATCAAGCCGGTTTCTTCTTCGGCTCAGGTAGCTCTCTCACCTTCTTTCAAATTCCAACTTATGTGGCTTCAGGATCCTTCTCTGCAGGTTCTTGTAGCGGAGTGGTAGAGGAATGGGAGGCCGACCTTTGGCACTTCCATGTACTCTTTTGCCAAGCAGCTGCAATTTGTTAAGTATCAGCTTAAATAGTAGAACCGATAGGGATTCGAGAACTTTTTTCATGCTAAGAAAGCGCTCAAATTGTGCTGAATGGGATCACTGGTAAAATCAGAGAGTATGGTTTGTCTAAGGATCTGCTTAGGGAGGAGGATAGGGTTGTCAAGGTGGTGGAGGAATGGGAGCTTAGGGAAGAAATATACTGGAAGCAGAGGGCTCATATTGATTCGTTGAAGGAGGGGGACAAGAACACTTCTTTCTTCTTCAACTCTGTGAAAGCAAGAAGACATGAAAATTCCATCCCTATTCTGGTTAACGATAGAGGTGAGCAGTGCCTTTCCTTGCAGGAGATTTCTAGGGAGTCACTTCAGTTTTTCCAGGCCCTCTTCAGGGAAGATTCCCAAGGGGAAATGGTGGCAGAGAATCAGGTTCTTGCTTGCATTCCTTCTCTTGTCACAGGGGAGATGAATGAGAAGCTTTTGTGTCCTATTTTGTTGGAGGAGCTTGATAGGATTGTCTTTCACATAAGGAAAGGTAAAGCTTCTAGACTGGATGGGTTCCCGATTGAATTCTTTCAAGAGTTCTAGGATATTATCAAACTAAATTTATTGGAAGTGGTCCAAGAGTCCCAAAGGAATAAGCAGATGCTTCGGGGGTTGAATGCGACTTTCATTGGTGTAATCCCCAAGTGTGATGGGGTCGAATGGTTAGGCCAGTTTCGCCCTATCTCTCTTTGCAATGTGATTTATAAGAACATCTCTAAGCTAATAGTGGATAGATTGAAGAAGTGCCTGGGGGATGTTATCTCTAAGGAGCAGAGTGGATTTGTGGAAGGGTGCCAAATTTTGGATGGTGTGGTCATAGCTATGGAGGCCATTCATTCTATGGCGTCATCTAAGGAAAAATCTATGTTTATCAAGTTGAATATGGCTAAGGCATATGATAGAGTTCGGTGGTCCTTCCTTCAGAAGATCCTCAGGGCTTTTGGTTTTGCTAATGAGTGGGTCCAGTGGGTTATGAGTTGTGTTACATCTACTTCTTTCTCTATGCTTCTCAATGGTGACCATACTGAGTTGTTTGGTGCTTCTAGGGGTCTCTGCCAGGGGAACCCCTCTCCCCTTATTTATTCATTCTTCTGGCTAAGGGTCTGGGGAGGCTGATTAAGTATAATGTGGGTCTAGGTGTTATTTAGGGTTGGAAATGGGGTAATGACTTGCAGCCGCAGTCCCATCTGCAGTTTGTGGATGACACGGCCCTTATGGGGCTTGCTCAGGTCAAAGAAGCTACTAATCTATGTAAGGTCTTGGATGTTTATCTTGCGGCTTCGGGCCAACTGATTAATGAGGATAAATCTTCTATCCTCTTTTTCAACACTCCTGACACTATTCAAAGGAGGATTGCTCTTATCTTTAGATTCCAAGTTTCTCCATGCCCTTGATTTATTTGGGTATCCCTATTTCTTCTGGCAACCCTCCTAGGGAGTCCTGGCAGGGTATCTTGGATAAATTTCGCACGAAGGCTGAACATTGGACTCATAGATGGCTATCCTTTGCTGGGAGGGTTCAACTGATTCAGTCATTGGTTCAGGCTCTTCAGATCTATCGATGTATGCTTCATGTGGCTCCTAAGTGGTTCTTGAAGGGTTTGGATTCTCTGGCTAGGCAATTCTTAATTCTTATGGGCAGGCAATATTTCCTCTTCCAAATGGAGTCTGGTCAATTGGGACCTGGTGTGTAGCCCGAAGCAGTCGGGGGGCTTGGTTTAAGGCAATCTATTCTATTTGGGAAAGCGTTGGCAGCTAAATTGTACTGGAGGTGGTGTGTAGAGAAGGATCGAGGCTGGGCTAGGATTTTCGCCAACAAATATATGCAGAGGATCCCGACGGAGGAAATCCCTAGATATCCGCTTGAGGGAAAGGGTTCATCGATCTGGTATACTCTCAAGAGGGGGGCTTCACTCATTAAGGCTGGTCTATTTTGGATTTGCAGAAGGGGGGAAGAGGTCCTTTTCTGGAACGACTCTTGGGATGGCTATCCTCCCATCCTTGATCAGTTTCCTAACCTTGGGAATTTGTGCCAGAGGTTTTTGGAGGTGGGATGTTCAAGGGTGAGTGACTTTAAGGCTTTTTATAGGTGTGGTCAGATGGATTTGGAGCAGTGGAAGGCTCCTAATGAGTGGCCAGTTGCAGGGATGGAGGAAGAGTGTGTTGAGTTGCATGGCATTTTGGCGAGTAGACATTGTAGCTCCCTCAAGGGTAGGGATGGGCTTGCTTGGTCTCCAAATCCTAAGAGAATTTTTATTGTGGCTAGTGGATATTGGGAATATTTGAACCGAAGACTTGAGGGAAGAGAGGTGAACTGGTGGAAACAGGTGTTGAATGGTGTGTCTTGGCCGAAGTGTAACTGCTTCGTTTGGACTTTGGCATTGAATAGATGTCTAACTTGGGACAATATCCGCAAGCGGAGATTCTTGGGGCCCTCTATCTGTGTCTTGTGTGGTAATGGGGAGGAAGATTCCTCACACCTGTTCTGCAGATGTCCTTTCTCTTTGCTTATTTGGCATTATTGGTGGGGGTGTGGAAGCATCCTTGTGGGTGAATTCACAAAACTGGTTCCCACTTTTGCCAACGAAAGAATTTGGCGAAAGTGGGAATTTCAGATTTGACAATGTTCAAGCGAAACAAAAATGTTCGCTCGGACTACCCCTGGGAGTCCGAGCGAACCAAACGGTTCAGCTGGGTTCGAGCGAACACGGTGGTTCGAGCGAACCCATTAAATATCGATATTTTAATGGGTTCGCTCGAACCCCCCGTTCGCTCGAACCCTTGGCAGTTAGGGTTTTTTTTAAAATTTTATAAATATCGAAAATGACAGTTAAAAGGTCATTGTTACATTTGACTTTTTCTGTCTGGTGGGGGTTAGATCGAACCAGTCGTCAGCATCACGTCATCGAGCATTGTCTGCAGCAGTTAGCATCTTTCTTATTTCAGTTTTCGACCCTTGTTATATCAGGTGCACAAAATAACCCTTTGTTTGGTTTAATAATGTCTTTTTTTATTAAATTTGTAAATAATTTATTTGTTAATTTAATTTTTTAATTAAATAATTATATATAGTTATTGGTTTTGAACATTTTAGAAAAATGTTTGATAATTTATTGTTTTTCATTATTTTAGAAAAATGTTTGATAATTTAATATTTTGATTGAAATGTGTAAATTTGTTTTTAAAATTACGTAATTGTATAGATGTATATTTTTTTCAACATTTTAAAAAATTGTTATGAAAAACATAGAAAACTACCCTGTAGTAAATCAGATCTTAGAAAAACATTAGCAAAAAAAGAAAAACGTTAAAAAAATTAATTTAAATAAACATTAGAAAATTTAGATACCAAATTTAAACAAATTAGACAAAATAAATTTCCTCTACAATGTGACCTATTTTCACATCCTATTACACGCACAACATGACCCCTTAAGACCACATATGACACTATACGTTCTCTTAGGAGGTCATAGAGGATCACATATAATATAATAGTGTACATGTATGACATTCCCTTTAGGATCACATCTAGTGTCCTAAGGGGTCATACGTGGTTCTAAGGGGTCACACGTGTTATAACACATGCGGGACCCCTTAGAATCGCATATGACCCCTTATAAAATTGTAGGGTGAATGACATACCCCTTAGTCCATCAAATAGTGTCTTAACACATACGTGACCCATTAAAATCGCATATGACCCTTTATAAAATCAATCTTAGTGTGAACGACATATCCCAAAACCCATCACATAGCGTCTTAAGGGGTCGTATGTGGTCCTAAGGGGTCACGCATGCTTTAACACATGCGTGACACCTTAGTAGGTCACATAGGACCCCTTATAACATCCTACTATACATATGACATTCCCCTTAGGATCACATAGTGTCATAAGGGGTCATATGTGGTTCTGAGGGGTCATGCATTTGTTATAACATATGCATGACCCCTTAGAACTGCATATGACCCGTTATAAAATCCTAGTGTGAACGACATACCCCTTAGTCCATCACATAGTGTCTTAAGGGGTCCTATGTTGTCCTCAGGGGTCACGCATGCATTAACACATGTGTGACCCCTTAGTAGGTCACATATGACCCCTTATAACATCCTACTGTACATATGACATTCCCCTTAGGATCATATAGTGTCCTAAGGGGTCATATGTGGTTAGACCCACATATGACCCCTTATAAAATCCTATAACCACATATGACCCCTTGTAAAATCCTAGTGTGAACGACATACCCTTTAGTTCATCACATAGCGTCTTAAGGGTCGTATGTGGTCCTAGGGGCCACGCATGCATTGACACATACGTGACCCCTTAGTAGGTCACATGTATGACCCCTAATAACATCCTACTGTACATATGACATTTCCTATGTGTCCTAAGGGGTTGAATATGTGGTCCTAAGGGCTCACGCATGCATTAACACATGCGTGACCCCTTATAGAATCCTAGTGTGAACGACATACCCCTTAGTCCATCACATACTATCTTAAGGGGTCGTATGTGGTCCTAAGGGGTCAACATGCATTAACACATGCGTGACCCCCTTATAACATCCTACTGTACATATGACATTCCCCTTAGGATCATATAGTGTCCTAAGGGGTCATATGTGGTTAGACCCACATATGACCCCTTATAAAATCCTATAACCACATATGACCCCTTATAAAATCCTAGTGTGAACGACATACCCCTTAGCCCATCACATAGCGTCTTAAGGGGTCATATGTGGTCCTAAGGGGCCACGCATGCATTGACACATGCGTGACACCTTAGTAGGTCACATAGGACCCCTTATAACATCCTACTATACATATGACATTCCCCTTAGGATCACATAGTGTCATAAGGGGTCATATGTGGTTCTGAGGGGTCATGCATTTGTTATAACATATGCATGACCCCTTAGAACTGCATATGACCCCTTATAAAATCCTAGTGTGAACGACATACCCCTTAGTCCATCACATAGTGTCTTAAGGGGTCCTATGTTGTCCTAAGGGGTCACGCATGCATTAACACATGTGTGACCCCTTAGTAGGTCACATATGACCCCTTATAACATCCTACTGTACATATGACATTCCCCTTAGGATCATATAGTGTCCTAAGGGGTCATATGTTGTCCTAAGGGGTCACGCATGCATTAACACATGTGTGACCCCTTAGTAGGTCACATATGACCCCTTATAACATCCTACTGTACATATGACATTCCCCTTAGGATCATATAGTGTCCTAAGGGGTCATATGTGGTTAGACCCACATATGACCCCTTATAAAATCCTATAACCACATATGACCCCTTATAAAATCCTAGTGTGAACGACATACCCTTTAGTTCATCACATAGCATCTTAAGGGTCGTATGTGGTCCTAGGGGCCACGCATGCATTGACACATACGTGACCCCTTAGTAGGTCAGATGTATGACCCCTAATAACATCCTACTGTACATATGACATTTCCTATGTGTCCTAAGGGGTTGAATATGTGGTCCTAAGGGCTCACACATGCATTAACACATGCGTGACCCCTTATAACATCCTATTGTACATATGACATTCCCCTTAGGATCATATAGTGTCCTAAGGGGTCATATGTGGTTAGACCCACATATGACCCCTTATAAAATCCTATAACCACATATGACCCCTTATAAAATCCTAGTGTGAACGACATACCCCTTAGTTCATCACATAGCGTCTTAAGGGGTCATATGTGGTCCTAGGGGGCCACGCATGCATTGACACATACGTGACCCCTTAGTAGGTCACACATGACCCCTAATAACATCCTACTGTACATATGAAATTTCCTATGTGTCCTAAGGGGTTGAATATGTGGTCCTAAGGGCTCACGCATGCATTAACACATGCGTGACCCTTTATAGAATCCTAGTGTGAATGACATACCCCTTAGTCCATCACATACTATCTTAAGGGGTCGTATGTGGTCCTAAGGGGTCAACATGCATTAACACATGCGTGACCCCTTATAACATCCTACTGTACATATGACATTCCCCTTAGGATCATATAGTGTCCTAAGGGGTCATATGTGGTTAGACCCACATATGACCCCTTATAACATCCTACTGTACATATGACATTCCCCTTAGGATCATATAGTGTCCTAAGGGGTCATATGTGGTTAGACCCACATATGACCCCTTATAACATCCTACTATACATATGACATTCCCCTTAGGATCATATAGTGTCCTAACATACATATGACGTGTTAGATCTCTCTATTCTTGAATTTTTTATGTATGTCAAAGATTTAAATATGTACATGTACATTAGATCTCTCTATCTCTTTGAAATATATGTTATCTCTAGATCTGAAATATATGAACTCTCTCTCTCTCTCACTGAAATATTTGAAATTTTTACATGTATTTTTTGAAAATGAAAATGATCTCTCTCTCTCTGTCATGAAGATTTATATGTATATAATCTCTCTCTCTCTCTCTCTCTCTCTCTCATGAAAATGATCTCTCTCTCTCTCTCTCATGAAAATGATCTCTCTCTCTCTGCTTACGTATTTATTTTAACTTTATGACATGTACCTAGATAGATGGCATCCCAGGATATACCTTCGCAGGCTCCTGATCAGGATCCACCTTTGCAGGCTCCTGATCAGGATCCACCTTCACAGGCTCCTGATTAGGATCCACCTGCGCAGGCTCCACATCAGGAGCCACCACAGCAGGATCCTCCACAGCAGGATCCCCCCTTGCCCGATATTGCCACTATTTTTCATTATAGTGATCGAGAGCTACATAGGTTGAGGGCCATACTAGATGACCCTCGTACTGATGGCGTGTACAAGAGTACGTGCACGTCCATTTTTGACAGTTTGCAGACATTGAGGGACCGCTTAGTATCTCATACCTCATTCTCACCTGAGGTTATAGAGGATATATATAGACAGTTGAGGAGTGAGGTGAGGGGTCCTCATTCTTTTGCTGATGTGGTGGGGGTGGTCTCGAAGGAGACCATCAAGGAGAGATGCTTCCCACAATATCAGGAGAAGAGTAAGGTGAGGGGATATCAGGTTACCAGATGTATTGACCCATAGGTTGCATCACTGATTTACCCACGATTCTTAGCAGCCCATGGTCGTTATCCTAATAACGACCAGATTCCATTATACTTTGCACAGCAGGTATTCGCTGAGGTTCATTGTCAGATGAAACCAAACTACCTTGATATTCCGGGATATTATGGACAGGGGAGGGGCAGGATTGCTGATAGAGATGCATACCGTAGGCATGATAGAGCTCCGCCTAGACACAGGGACCTTGTTGGCCAGAGATTTCCTGCAGTAGTCCCAGCCATGGCACCCATAGTAGATCACGTTGTGATTGCTTCTCAGAGAGAAGCAATTGATAGGATTGGACATATTGCATTAGCAGCAGCCACCATATCTTCTGACAGGGTGGGCAGGTATATGATGACTCGACCACGTTCGCGATCATCCATAGATCATGCATCTTCTAGTCATGGGGGGGCTTCAGATTCAGATGATCGGTATATTTCTGCTGGCATCCCCTCCCCAGATGAGGTAGCAGCTATAGTCGGAGGTAGTAGACATGTACAGATGTCGCAGTATTTAGTCGAGGACCTACTACATGCTTATAGTTTTATTTCATCTCGACTTGGGATACCATTGGGTGATGTTAGAGAGGAGATTCTCAGAGATGTTTAGGCTACAGCGGCATCGATGCATACCCCGAGGCAGTCACAGCATTCTCATCACTCTACGCATGCTCCAGGCACTGACCCACCTACAGATCACTCTGTTGCTGCAGAGGAGGAGCTACGAGCTGATGAGCTCCATATCACAGATGAGGGCCGGTTGGATTCATGTGAGGAGATACGAGCTGATCAGGTACATATCACAGATGAGGGTTTGGACTCATTTGAGGATCAGCTGAGAGATTTGAGCCATACTGGATTTATGGACATGCTACTACAGTCAGACACTTCATCCACGATGCCCACTCATCTAGTTAGCCCCTTGCACTCCTCAGTGATACGTACAGCAAGAGAGAGATATGCTGGCACGAGTGATGTTGTTGATATGATTACAGGATAGGATCAGTCTACTATACAGCCTACTCCAGGTGATACACAGGTATGTACATGTACATGTGCGTTTAAAATTTTAGAAGATATGTATACTTACATTGCAAATTTGTACCTAATAAATCTATATATATATATAGATCTCATGTTTAATTTAAATAATCTAGAACTTTCTAAGTTTTAATTTGTAGATCATTTAAATTGATTGTGGACTAATCCTTAAATTGACAGTTAGCTCATGTCACTCCTTCCTTGAGCTCTGAGCATGTGCGTAGGAGAGATTCTTTAGATGCTGACATTAGTGTATAGGTTAGTTATGGTTTTTGGTATATATATATTTGATGTACATGCACGTCTAGAGAGATCTATATATATTATATTTAATATTTAAATAAATTCTACTTTTGCAGGACTCCCCCTCAGATGGTCGCTCAGTTCGTAGCCGACATGATGATCCCCAGTGTTGATTTGCTCTAGACTTTATAGCTCATTTACATTTATCTTTTTATATACTTTCATATTATATATATATTCATGCACGTACATGGAGTTTAGACTCTAGATTATACTTTATACCTGGTTTATGTTTGACTCTAGATTATACTTTATACTTTATACATGGAGTTTAGACTCTAGATTATACTTTATACCTGGTTTGTGTTTGACTAGAGCTAGATTATACTTTATACATGGAGTTTAGACTATAGATTATACATGTTATAAGTTTTATACATGTTTGATTATATTATATTTATACACATGTTTGATTATATTCTAGATTTATGTACATGATGTTTGATTAAATTAGATTTAAATACATGATTGATTAGATTGTATATTTCATGCATGTGTACAACGACTTATTTAGACTCTAGATTATACTTTATACCTGGTTTGTGTTTGATCAAGATCTATTATACATGTTTGATTATATTAGATTTATACACATGTTTGATTAAAGATTAGATTTAAATTCATGTTCAAGATTAGATTGTATATTTCATGCATGTACAATGACTTGTTTAGACTCTAGATTATACTTTATACCTGGTTTGTGTTTGATTGATCTATTATACATGTTTGATTATATTAGATTTATACACATGTTTGATTAAAGATTAGATTTAAATTCATGTTTGATTAGATTGTATATTTCATGCATGTACAACGACTTATTTAGACTCTAGATTATTCTGTATACCTGGTTTGTGTTTGATCATCTATTATACATGTTTGATTATATTAGATTTATACATGTTTGATTAGATTAGATTTAAATACATGTTTGATTTTCAAACAAACTTGATTTAAATGTATTCAATTATAAATGTTTGATTTTCAAACAAAAGAGTATGTATGAAATGAACAAACTAAACTAAGATAGGTCATGTATTGAATAGTTCACATCCAGTACATGTATATTACATAGGTATGTATATTTGTAGGTATGTGAGCTTATAGGTATGTATATTGTAGTTAAATAGTTCACAACATGTACATGTCCTAATTCCATATTAAATATATCAATTTTACAAATGTACATATTATGTATTCTAATTTAAATATGCATTTTTTAATTAAATACAAATACAATTACATACAATTAAACACGTGCACATTTAAATACATCCTAATTTGATATAATGTATAAATAAACTTAAAAAAATATTTATCCTAAATAGTTTCAAAACAAGTTACTTGAGATCTAGAATTTATCTTGAACTTTTACATTAAAATTCAATTCAAGTGGATTACTAAATTATGTATATATAGTTCATACCACATCAAGTGGTTCACAACGCTCTTCAATAACACTTAATATTTTGTCATGATCTTCACTATCTAGTCTCCACTTTTGAGTCCGCCCTCGACGTGGAACTGTTTGAAGAATTAGGCCAACAGCAATGACCAAGTGACTATACTGATATACCTTGTTATCAATTTGGTATTCAGTGAAATGAATCCCATGTTGAACAATTTTAACTTGTTTGAAATATGTCCCTTGCACTACAACTGATCCTGCATGTACATGTATATAAGAAACATGAGAAATTAAAAAAATTCACACAAGCGATTTGTATGTATGTACATATTCAAATCAGAACTCAAACCTGTGGGAAATGACATTCCATCACTCATCTCAGATTTTGATAACTTCTTTCTCTCTTCTGTGCAACGCAATAAATAATAACTAACACCTTCTATATTTCCATCTTCTGCTATGACTGCAAAAATATCTCCTGCAATTTGACACAATTTAAATAAATTCTAAGTTATATGTCATTTTTAAGGAAATGTTTACATGTGTACGTCATGTACATACATACCTTTTTTAATCAATCCTGAAATATGATCGTAATCACCAGAAATCAAAGGAATGTCTTCAAAGTTTTCATCCTCATTTGAATCCTCGTATGTGTCAGAAACATCTAGTGGCACCATTTTCCATTCACTAACATATCCAAGCTCTTGGTTCTTGCAATCAACATAGTTTTCGAAAATGCATTCAGAACAAAAACATGAATAATCTCTAGTGTATAATGTCCATGGGCGATTATCTGTACTCATGACACAATGCAAAGATCTTGTCCTCTCCACACTCTTGCATCCATGCATTGATTTTCTATCCACATCTGTAAAATGTACATGTGTACAAGAATACATACATGTAGATCAAGTTGTTAAATTAAAAAAAAATAGAATAAAATACTAAAAGAGAACATGTACCGGTTATCTCCCAAAACACTCTATATGGAATGGGCTTATATGTTCTTGATGATGATTCCCCAGGATAATTAGGTTGTTCAAAGTGTTTCTTACACCATTCAACAACATCATGTGCATTTTCTATACGTTCTCCTGTGTACTTTATTTGATGCTTTCTTATAGCACGTTTGATACAAGCTCCTGCACCATCATGTTCACCCTTTCCATGACCACTCTCAAAAAAACTCCAAACATGTGGTATTTTGTCATTTCGATGATATCTACATAGTGCATAAAATGGCCTCGAAGATTTGAATTGTGCTGCACATCCATCAGACCAAACAAAATGTTTAACTATTGTTATGCCTCTATCTTTCAAATATTCAAAAAACTTCTTAAAGCAATGTTGTACAAAAAGTGTGTCATGCTCCTTATCATCACTGATATAGAAGTGGTACTCTTTCTTAATGAC
This sequence comes from Cryptomeria japonica, assembly GCF_030272615.1. Classification (NCBI taxonomy): domain Eukaryota; kingdom Viridiplantae; phylum Streptophyta; class Pinopsida; order Cupressales; family Cupressaceae; genus Cryptomeria; species Cryptomeria japonica. The sequence continues at coordinate 755,809,141 of NC_081411.1, read as the reverse complement.
ACGATTTTCAAATGTACTATCAACACCATCTAAATTCATCTGTGCATGTCGATAACACACATGCACGAAAATAGTGATTTGCTTTGAAAAATAATACTCTGATTGAATCTCTTTTTGATGCACAAAAGAGTAATTCTCTGCGAAGTCAACTACAGATAAAATAGTTCCAAGTGGGAAAGTGTCTCTTAATCTTTTAAATTGTTCTGCTTGCCACTTGGCAAAAAAACCATGGCATATGTATGGTTTTATCAACTTACGAAAATTTTCCATAAATGTTCCAATAGGTATTTCTTCTTCTACATAATCTAGTCTTGTAGATTCCTTTCCAAATTTTGTTTCAATTTTTTTGTACTTATAACTCTTGCAATTTACCATCTTCCTCATGTCAGTATCTTCATCTCTCAAAGGCAATTTAGCCAAGTCCCCGCATGTTCCACAAATTCCTCTTATGCAATTTATTTGACCGGTTGCATTATCATCTGATTTATCACATAAGATGGATGCTATAAATTGACTTGTTCGTTTAGGAGGAGCATTTTCATAACCATCATTATCTTCTCTAATCTTTCGAAACACCTGATAGTACAAGTCAAATTCGATGTGATAACGACAACAACAAGTTTCGAAAACTTTGTTTAACTTCACATAATATGGCCTTAACCGTTCAAACATGGTTTGTCCAATCTTTATATGAGGGTTTGTTTTAGTAAACAATACATACAATTCATGTTTTGTTGTGTCTAGCCAATGTTTTACATGGAGATCATAACGATCAGGACCAATCCTTTGCTTGATAACATCTCTACTATTTGATGAAGGGCGAGTATTATCATTCCAAAAACTTGTCACAAAGTTCCTAACAACATCTTCAATTCTATCAGAACGAGGAGCTCTACACATAATTGCCCAATTCCCTTCTGAGGTAGTATCATCCAAAATCTTTCTCCTTTTAACATATTTAGATATTGTCCTTCTACTAAAACCAAACTCAGATGACAGTGAAGAGATTTGTCTTTTTTGAGGCAATCTTTCATTTACTAAAGATGTCAACATCACTCTTCTTGAAATGGTCTTATCTAGTTTTCGAGATTTTTTACCAATGTTCACCAAACCTTTCTTAACATTATCAACAATAGATTTTTGTAGCTGAGAATATTTCCTCTTTTGATTTGTTGTATCTATACCCAACAATTTCATTGGATCTATTAAGTCTTTATGAGTAAGTACAATTGATAACAATTGAGCTTTTTCTAGTGTAGTATCAAGATTGTTGAAATGCGACATTATTTCTTTTGCACTTTTATTCATTGACCTCCTTTTAGTATGTCTAGGTTCTTCACTGAGACGTTTCAACTCATCCACATCCATTTCAAGTAAATGATCTAAATTTTTATAAGAAATATTTCTCTTCACCTGTTTAGCTAGATCCACAATATGCTCATCCATATCAGTGGTAGGAGGTAAGGAGCCTGACCCCTCTCCTTCAAAGGTCTCCATTGGTTCAACTTGGACAATCTCCTCCCTATGTTCATCAACTATATTGTGTTCTTCAACAGGTTCATTTGCCCGTTCTGCACATAATTTAAGAGTTTGTGTAAGGTTCTTGAATTAATCAGAGATTATTCAATTAGGATTAAGAATAGGGGTGAATTTGGCTTAAAGCTTTACATGTTAAAATTAAAGCCCATTCAATTTGGTTTATTAAATTTAAATACTTTTTTAAGACCTTATTGTTATAACTCTAATTAAATTACTTGTTTAGGTTTAAAGTTCAATTTGTTCTCAGGTTAGGATTAAAGTTCAATCTCTAATTTTGAGCACTAATTTAACACATAAAATAAAATTTTGATAAATTAGAAATTCCAATTTTGAAAATTAAAAGTACAAATATTTTGATGCATGCATACGATAACTTAGGTGACCTCATATTAATTTGTTATGGACCATAATGTAAGTGGACTATAATTTGTCACATGTGAGTATATTTAAGACCTATTATTGCATAATAGACCTCCTAATCTGAAATGTTTTTGCATGTACGTGAAGTTGAATATAAATAGTTCACCTAAATTATTCAACATGTTTAATAGGAGAAAAATGCAATTACACAACAAGCAAGTTGATGGAAATTGAAATTTGCAAATACACATGTATTATCTCAAATTAATTATGTTTTCCAATTAAAACAAAATTATTTTTAATCCTATTAAAAATATTAGATAAAAAATATTGAATTCTAATTAATTGATACATAATACATATTAAATTAAATATCTTCTTTGTTATAAATTTATGTCACATTTAAGAACTATAATCAATGTAATAGTCCTAATAGGCCTTATTATTAAAATCAATATGACCACATTTGAAAAAACATTTCACAAAATTAATATACTTAACTACCCTTAAGACAAATATATTATGTGATATTAAAGGACCTATCACATGAAATTACTTGTACATGTAGATTAAATATTCAATATATATAATTTAGAACCTAAAAATTATGACATAATAGGTCTTATCTATTATAAATGAACTTAATTATATAGGAGAAAAATGCAATTACACAACAAGCAAGTTGATGGAAATTGAAATTTGCAAATACACATGTATTATCTCAAATTAATTATGTTTTCCAATTAAAACAAAATTATTTTTAATCCTATTAAAAATATTAGATAAAAAATATTGAATTCTAATTAATTGATACGTAATACATATTAAATTAAATATCTTCTTTGTTATAAATTTATGTCACATTTAAGAACTATAATCAATGTAATAGTCCTAATAGGCCTTATTATTAAAATCAATATGACCACATTTGAAAAAACATTTCACAAAATTAATATGCTTAACTACCCTTAAGACAAATATATTATGTGATATTAAAGGACCTATCACATGAAATTACTTGTACATGTAGATTAAATATTCAATATATATAATTTAGAACCTAAAAATTATGACATAATAGGTCTTATCTATTATAAATGAACTTAATTATATAGGAGAAAAATGCAATTACACAACAAGCAAGTTGATGGAAATTGAAATTTGCAAATACACATGTATTATCTCAAATTAATTATGTTTTCCAATTAAAACAAAATTATTTTTAATCCTATTAAAAATATTAGATAAAAAATATTGAATTCTAATTAATTGATACGTAATACATATTAAATTAAATAGAAATAAAATTAAAAATACATACTTGCATCATGATATCTTTGTCTTCTTTGTTCTCGATATCTTTCTTCCGTTTCGGGAGAATAATTCCTTGCAGTCTTATTTTGCCTTCTCTTCTTGTTCCCCATGCTTTTACAAAAAACCTTCAAATTATTCGCTTTCAAAATAATTTTCAAATATCTTCTCTCATCCAAAAGTGCGAATTATTTTAATCATTTGAGTGATAAAAAGCGAAAAAAAATTATAGATATTTATACGATTCCACAAATGAAAAAAAAAATGAAAAATGCGTCGGCCCGTGTTCGAACGAAAGCCGACAGTTAAAAATTGTTGGGTTTGCTCGAACATGGCAGTTACCAAAAAATGCGTGCCGAAATTTAGCTCGTGGGTTCGAGCGAATGGGGGTTCGCTCGAACCCACTTTGGTTCGAGCGAACCCAATCCGATCGAACATGTGTTCGATCGAAACCCCAAAATTGGAAGTTTCTCCCAAAAAATTTCAGAGTTCTGAAGAATTAATGACTTTGGAGCTCTGGTTCAGTACACGAATGAAATAATCTTCATAACCCAAAAATATTAGATGGTAGTACTCGAAACAAGCTTTCCAACGGATATAATTTTGTTATATTTTGAATTTATTATGTTCTTGATTTTTTAATTTTATTAAAAGTTGGTTTTTAAACGAACATGAACTTCTCTGTTCAACGCATTGGGAAAAATAAGAAACTAATTCAAAAAAATTTTGAAAAATATCTATGCCCTTGGTATTGATGTCTTCTTTCTAACAAAAAAAAAAAAATTGAATTTCGATTTATATAGAACAAGTTATGTGTTCAAACGTAAACCTATGTTTGAATTATGACTAGTCGGACTTCAAAACTTTATAAAATGAAAAATATTGAACATATCACTATAAAACCAAATGCATGCCCTGGATATTGATGTTACAAACCAAAATTAGAAAGAATTGAGTTTTTATCATTTATAGAAAAAAAGTTATGCGTTACGGAAGGCACATCACTCTTAAAAAATGTAGTTTGTTGTAAAAAACTACTTTTCGAGGGAGATGGAAAATTTTTTAAAAAATCTTTCAAAAAAATTTGAAAAAAATGTATATAGAATCTACAAACAAAATGCTAGAAATCACTAATTTACATCATCTTCAAATTTCTAATAGTTTAAAAGTTATAGTTCTCGGAAGTTGAAGATTATTTTAAAAATGTACATCTCAGTGTCAAAAGTGGCAAAAAAGTGGGAACCATTATTGTGAGTTCACCCTTGTGTCCACATGGATTCTTTGGTAGAGTTCTAGAGCTATTTGGGAAGACCTCCTATCTTGTCCTCCTTCTTCTAGACTGTCTGGTATACCGGGCTCATCTTCATTTTGTGGAAGATCTAGATCGAGAGGAAAAGGAGGATCTTCCGTGAGGTCAGATTGTTTGTTCAACAAGTTTGGAATAGGATCATTGCTATGATCTGGGAGATAGTGGAAGCTAAATGTGAGGTGAATTTTTTGCTGAGCAGAGATGAGGTAGATATTGTGAGTAGGTTTGGCCTGCAGGATTTGTCTCCTGTCTCAGCTTGTGTCCGGAGACATAGACAGGTTATGAAGAAGGTGTAAAGGGTGGGAAGGTGGATACCCCCTCTGGAAAGGATTATCAAGATTAACACTGATGGCTCATCTAGGGGGAACCTAGGCTCGGCTGGAGTTGGAGGTGTTGGCAGGAATAGCAGGGGGGAGGTAGTTTTCCTCTTTTCGGTGCATAAAGGGTGGTAGTCTAATAACTTTATGGAGGGATTTGCGATTATCTATGCCCTAGAGCGGGCTTGGGAGTTGGGTCGAAGGAAGGTGATTTGTGAATCGGATTCACAAATTGTTGTTAACTTGTTGAATGAGTAGAAGGTGAGTGGGATTCAGTGGCAGTTGGCAGGGATTGTTCAGCAGATTCTCCAAATTAACTCTTTAATGGAGCAGGTGTCTTTCATCCACATCCCTCGAGAATGGAATAGAGCAGCTAATTTGGTGGCTCTTGTCTGGGGCCTTAGGGCTCTGGCTCTCCTTGTAATTCTTGTGCTTGAGTTTCAATAAACTTTTAACCTCTTTTATTCAAAAAAATATATTTAACCAGGTAAGAGAAAAATGAAGTCTTGGATTTCCACATTCAAAACCATTTTCTCGTGTTCAAGCATAAAGAATCTATTCCTTGAGAAGTTTACAAAGGTAAGGTCCATTAAATTTTTAATCTGAAATAATCATCAACATTGTTAACAGTTTGTGCCACATTGTTGGATTAACCCACAGATAGTGGAAAGCAAATTGGAAAGCGTCCTGAAAAAACGTACCCAAGTAAAAGTTTAGTTTGTAAATTATGAATACTGGTAATTAGTATATATGTTCATAAATATTTTAAAAATATATATTATTTTAATATTTTAAATATATATATATATATTACATTATGTTATTATATCTAATTATAATAAGAATTATATATTAATATGTTAGTACATTATAATATAATAATAATAAAATATAATTAATATAATAATAATATACCCAATATTAATATGATGGATTAATAATTAATTTTATGAAACAATTAGAGTTAGGATTACTATTAAGTTATGATTACTTTTAAATTTATCATTAGGTTAGGTTTTGTTTAAATCTTCAATTTAGCCTTAGGTTAAGGTTAATGTCAATTTTCTTTGATAAACATTAAGACTATCATGACATTTACAATTGAAAACAAAGATACGAAGTTAAAACTGATTTAAAATTATACTTAAATGTATTATTATTATATTATGCATTTTAATTATTATATTATTTTATCTAATATTATATTACTATTATATAATATTTAATTAAATTATTTTTATTATATTTAAGAAAATTATATTACTAAATTACATAAGAATTACCCCAATCTAACATTTATATTTTTAATGTTGTGTATATTATATATTGATTTTTAAAAAGTTTGAAAAAAAATTGATTAAATTTAATATAATTTTAAAAAGTTTTAGAAATTGTTAAATATTTGTTTGGTGGATGTACAAACTAAATTTGATAAGAAAATTTAAACATGCTAAATATTATTTTAACTTACCTAAAAAATTGCCTAAAATTTTCATTCAAATAGTGGATCCCGAAAATCCGCTAGTAAGATATAAATTTTCCAAGCCAATTAGATTGGAGAAAAAAAAAATTTATAATTTAGAAACTTAAAAATCATGCATCTTAACTTTATAAAAATAAATAAATAAATAAATAGATTAAAACAAAAAATGCATAGTTCTAATTAGTGGAGAAACAATTGAATAATAATGAGTTAACAAAAAACAATGCAATTGATTGCAATAGTACTAGCCTAATGGCAAGTACTAATAATGTATTCACCTAGTTAAACGAAATAAACAATACTTTACGGTTGTAATCACATGAATCTGGTAAATCTTCTTTTTTTTTTTCTGTATGCCAGGGGTATCCCTGCGACCCAACCTGCCTTACCTTGGGCGGGCTTTTATTGCCAAGTTGGGGTCAGGAAGGGGTGAACTGAGGCGAGACTAGTCCCCTAGGGAGAGAATCCACAGCCCGCAACTAGTCCTCCCTCTTAAATTCGAGAGGGAGTCGAACCCAAGACTGATGTGGAGCAAACCCACTGCCCAAGCCAGCTCACCTACCCGTACGGGCTAAATCTGGTAAATCTTAGTTGTTTTAGATAAAGAGTTGTGACTGATAACTCTATTAAAATGAATGTTTAAATAATTTATATAGATATACTTTTTAAATATTTATAAATAATTTATAATTTGATGTAGAAAATTAAGTGATGTTTACATAAATGTTATGAAATAAATAAATTTTATATGCTTATTATTGAAGGTCGTGTTTATAATTTGGAGGATCCATTGGTTATTTATAAATTTGAAATGCACAAGCATAGATCCAATCTACTTGTGTGGATTCAATACTTGTAAATCTTTGAAGTACTTTTAAACTATCTTGAATTTGGAGATAAAAAAATTGTTTTGCAATCAAGTACTTGCAAGTGACTTTCATAATCCCTTGTCTCATACCATATAAGGATATCAAGACAACAAAATTGAAAAATAACCAAGAACAACATGCAAACATGGAGTTGATGTCCTAGATAATGATTCAAGTAGGAATATAGCAACAAATTCTCTAAACAATTGAGTCACCCTCCTTTTTGTTTGTCTAATAGTACAATATTGTCTCTTAAACATTGAACTAGGCAAGTGAAAGATAATGTGTCCACTTTAAGAGATTAAAATGTGAGGGAAAAATGTCACAAAAAATGCATACACATTTCTACAAATTCATATATTATATTTGAGAAATAGAGGCATCTAATTATTTAGATTCCACAATATTCTTAGTAATGAGTATATAACACTTATTAACATATATCCATTATCTTAAAGTATAAATTTTTAGGCTAACACCTAATGACAAAATCATAAACCCTAAATGAACTATATTTTCCCTAATCTCTAAACCCTTAAATCTAAACCCTAATTTTAACCCTAAATGCTAAACTATATAAATACTCACTTATGCATTGTGTGTGTGTGCGCGCGCATTACACACACACATACATGTGTACGAGTGTGTGTGTAATTGTATTAGATATTTATATCAATGCCTTATTGAATTGATATTAAATTATTTATATTCATAGACTATAATTGATATAACATTAACAATTTTTATATTTTAACTCATTAATATAAGTTTATTTTAATATCACATTTATCAGTTGAATAGATACAAAAACCTTTCTTTATATAAAAATTGATATTAGTATCAACATTGATGTAAATTTTAACTATAGTATATCTATTAAGTCATTTTTTTAATCAATAAATTAATTTTTATATACATCCATTGTTAATTTTCATTTTTTAAAACTATATATCAAACTTGATGTTGATGATGCATAGTTTAAAATTTCTAGCACATCCCTATATGTTAGAAGAACAAGATGTATAGTAAGATAATATAGGTTTAATGTATTTTATAAAAATTATGAACTCTAAGGAAATCCAATCTATTATCTAGTAATCCTGGAAGTAAATTTATAATGCACTTGTAAAGAAATCATTTGCAAGAGCATCATTTACTAGGTATTTAGAGTAATTTTGGTAATATAAAAATACCTATAAAGTTAGTATGGCATATATCCATCTCAAGCATCCTTTAAATAGGATAAGTCATGCATTAAATCATAAAATGGCAATGATAAAAACCATGAGCTTAAACCCAAGTTAAAAATTTTGGTGCCTAAATAGTTTTATAGAAAACTAACATAGAAATTCCAAGATGAGTATACAAGATAGGAATAATATATTTATTCCACTTGTCATAAGTGCATTATAATCCACTCACAAAATTGAGTGTTATAATTTTGCTTCATTATCTCCATTCAAATGTTCCTCATGATGTATCATCATATGCCTCATGAGATGGTCAGCAAGTGTAACTTCCTCTTATAAACCCCTTTTATGCTTGATATATTTTTATATTTCGAGTAGGATGCCTAGCTTTTAGAGGTCATAACCTTTAATTTGGAAGGTCATTAAGGCCTATTATTTTTTTATTATAAATATTTAAAAGACCTATATTAAATAGGAATCCATAGAAGTGATATACTAAATAACTTTTTTTTTTTTTCCCATAAAACATTCTATACACTAGAAATTAAGTTTTTAATATTTTATTGTCTAGAAACTACATTCTTCAAATACTTCAAACATTAATAGCATAACTTTAAGGAACCTTAATTAACATAAATATTATTTTATACATAAATTTTAGCTACTCCTTAGTAAATCTTTTTTTATGCATACTCAAAGTGCATCATGCTCTCTTTTACCATGCCAAACTTGAAAAAAACTTAAAATCTGCTAGATATTATTTTTTATTTGGCATTGTAAATTATTTACCCTAACATTTTCATGCTCTATTTAGCTCTTTCTTTAGTGTGCATTTCCTTAGTTCATTTTAAGACCATTTATCCTAAAACTTCCCTAATGTGTGTACACTCAAATCATTATTAAACATACAATCTAAGACTAGGTCCTATGTTAAGGAGGACCTTGATACTTAGATCTCACTTTTGAAGGTCTCTTTTCAAGTGGATTGAGTGCCTACTTCCCTAGTCCTACCAAAATGGGATAAAATTTGAGGTCTTGTGAGTGTGGTTCTTAACCTTTTGTGATCTAGTATTGATCTTTTCATTTAACCATTATTTTCACTTGAACTTAACCCCCACTTGTGGTCCAGTTAGCAATCCCTCTAGTCCCACACTGTGTTTTGATTAGTCAAATAACTTGGATAGTAAAGATTTCATCTCCACTCCTAAACCCAAAAGGACCCCTACCCAAGTTAACCCTTGCAGATTGGCTAAAACTTGCCCATTATTGAATGAATTTTCAAAGAGTCAGAGGTAAAGGAGAATTTTTTTGAGGACTCTTCTTTCTCATGGTCTACTAGGTCCAAGTGGAACCTGTACAACCTTGTTAATAATGGTACCACCCCTGCTACCTCCTCATTTGGCTCCCCTCCCCCCTCACTTATAATGAACTTCCAAGGAAATGGGACGTCCATGTCTTTGCACATAAGGTTAATGAACTATCTCATGGCTACAATAAGCAAGAAGCTATAATTCATTGGTTTTTAGGGTAACTAAATGTGGCAAAAAAGAAAATTAAAAGGCTTGAGGCTCTTGCCAAAGCAGATTCTAGAGCTTCAAGTTGGGCAATAGATGATAAGGATCAAAGGGTTTAGGTAGTAGCAAACAATTTAGCTAAAAATATTGAAAGGTGGGAAGGAATGGAAGAGAAATTGAAGGGGCTCTATGATAAGATGGATTAGAAGGAGGATAAAGAGGAGATCATGAAGGTAATTGAGTTTCTACAAGACAATTGGGTGTCCCTAAAACGTAAAATGGAGGAAATGATTGCTCAAAACAATGAAATGTCCAAGAATAATTTTGTAGCTCCATAAGCCATTCAGGAAGAAATCGATAGGAGGCAAGAAAGGAAGAAATTTCATTTGGGTTCTTTCCCTACTACTAGTGTAGAGCCGACGGTTTCTAGGGTGAAAGCTACCTCAGAGTCCCTTGTTATTTCTTTAGGTAAAGGTTATTTCTTCGTGTCTTTGGTGAGGGTGTCTATTGGTTATTTGGTTTTGTTTACTTAGTTTAGTCAAGTCTCATCTTTGGTTTTGTAGCATTTGGTTTTGGGTGTCTGGTAGGTTTTGTTACTTTTTGGCAATTGGCAATCTAGTTTGGGGCTTTCACTCCTCATGATACCCTAAGTTTCTTGGCTTTAGTGACTATGTAATGGTTTGGGCCTCTCGCAATAAAATCTAATCAAAACCATTATTTGTCAACATATACTTGAAATATGTTAGCATGTGTACCCATTATTATTACATTATTATAAATATTGGTTAGTATGGGTTCCTAAGTAACTATTGTGGTTAATATAACTACTCACTTTCCTTTGTCTAAATGATTTTCTTCTAATTTGAATAATACGTCAATCCTTAAAATATTCATATGGTATGAGAACCACACACCTTTCTTTGTGCCTATGATTTGGTTTGTTGTTTTGAAGTCTATATAATGGCATGAGAAGTTATCAGAGTGGCCATGAAAATCTTGCTTGCTCACTTGGAGAAATTTCCAAAAGCTAAAGTTTGTAGATGGTATGAAGATATGGTGAAGTCATAACTTGTTTACAAATGGTGGCATGTCTTTCTCAAATTAGCTCATATATAAGTCATTAATGATGGCATGAAGCAAAATGTACAAGATGTATTAGAACCATAAATGATTAGTGGGAATGGGTTTCAATGACCCACATGGGATTCATTGTGATCTATGTAAACCATAAGCATGATTAAAATATTTCTTATACATATAAACACTAAAGTGATTAGAGGAGAAGTTACTGGTAATCCAACATTGATCAAGTCCAAGAGCTAAATCAGAGTCCTATGATCTTCTACAAAGGTGGTGAGGAGAATTGTAGCATGAAAATTAATGGTTCACTTCAAATTATATAAAAAAAAATTGAACTTTATCTATACATCAGGGAGATGTTATTTGAATGGGTTCTACATGTCATTCTTCATTACTGGAAGAATATTATTCAATGTAGATTCACTCTTAGAGATCAAGTACCAGTGGAAATAATTCTATCTTGTGATTCAATTTTGGTTTGTAAAGGCTCTTTTTCCAACCATGTAAGATGCAAACTTGAATTTGCAAGCTTCAAGGCAATAAGTATTTGCAATTAAGGCATGAATAATTTTAGGTTTTTTTACTCACAAGTATAAATGCAATTTATTTTTCAAAAGATGAAAAAGAAAGGATTTGTCATGTGTGCTTTTGGGTTTTCAAAGTTAAAATAGGGGCCGAGATAAATATTTTCTAGTGTAAAGCTTCTCATTCTTTTTTTAAAAGGTCATATCTTACCAAGTACATCCTTTATTTATCATAATTTTGGATGTGGTAGATTTTGTAAAGGCTCTTTTTCCAACCATGTACTTCAAGCTTCAAGATAGAAATTATTTGCAATTAAGGTGTGAATAATTCTAGAATTTTTTTTAATTATTATACTAATCCTTACTCATAAGTATTAATGAAAATTATTTTTCAAAAGCTAAAAAAGAAAGGAGTTGTCGCGTGTTATTTTGGGTTTTCAAACTTTCAATAAGGGTTGAGATAACTATTTTAGTGTAAAGCCACAAGTTCTTAGATTTGTCTATTGAAATTATTTATGTCAATGAAGAGTCATATCTTACCAATTACATCATTTAAAATCACATGTTTTATAATTTTATTTCCTCACTAAAAGCTTTTTATCAAATAAAGAAGGGAATTAAGTGTTTATTGAAGGCACATGAGATTTGGTAACAAAATTAGATCAATTTGTTTCCATTTGGGTCAGATTTTGAATTAAGTTCATTGTATGGAAGGATTGGTTATAAGATATTCTAACAATAAAAATGATAGATGAGGGTGGTGTTCCATTGCTACAAATATATGATAGCATAGAAAGCTTGAGTTCTCTGATTGCAACTTTCATAATGGGATATTTATGTAATTTATCAGGATATATTCTAGTAGTAGAATACAAGAGAAAGTTATATATGATGCTTATGTTAATAAGTTTATTTTGATGTATTGATTGTACCTATTACCCCTGTACCAAATAACTACTTTGGGGCTATTTTTAGATATTAAGGACTAACAAGGTCACTTTGGATGCTAGTGACACCAAAGAATGGAGGAAATTCCATCATCTCAAGTTAGCTTCTTGCTTTGAGATGGTGCTTTGGATGAGAAACATTTTTCTTCTTTATTTTCTTGCTTTCCTTTTAGTTTTTCTTGTAGATGTTGATGGATGTGAATAATACATGTATTGTGAAGCTTGATTTTTGGAGATAGGTAAGGGGTTTGTTGTAGAGCATAGTATGAATGGTTTCCCAAAAGCCATGAACATGCATTGTAGATGAAACTCTTACCTATTCCAAAACACTAGCCACAAAATTACTTTTTATAAAATTAATATAGCACTCAAAAGTGTATGAATCAAGCTTATATAACATGTAAAATATAAAATCTCTAGCAATGACCATAGAACCTCTAACCATCTTCCATCTTGAATTAGAAAAGAGTATCTACACACCCACATCTATCAATTTTCTCATGTAGATAATAATTTATTTGCTAATCCAAGGATATGCAACACATCATTTATTTATTTTAGTCTACCATAAAGAAACAAGATTCTAACTTTACCATGGCCATCAATATTCAAACAAGAATCATCACCCAACTACACCTTACCTCCATAAAAAATTCATATTCTATAAACAAATCTCTATTAGAGGTCATATGGAAAGGTGCATCTAATTCAATTAACTATGCATCATTTTATACAGGAGTGAACAAATTGTAATGAACACATCATCATTTTCCTTCTAGAAAGTAGAATGTTCAAATCTCTTCTTCTTCTTTTTTCCCTCTTTTCACTCCCTATAGAAGTGTTACCATTTTGTCACTTTCAGGACAGAAAGGTCAAAAAAATGGCCTTCATAGCCCTACGTCACCCTAGCTCTATTGTAAAAGTCTTAAAAGGTCCTAAAAGGTGTTTTAATTAAAGCCTAAGAAAAAGAGAAAATTTAGTTTACAAACATTTCCGCTATTTTCCAAAGATATTAATTTAAGCCATTTTTTTTAATTAATACTCCAAAATATCTTTCCATGCAAATACACAACTAAAATAAAGTTCCCTTTAATCTTTGGAGGGAAATAGAAGTTTAGAGCTTTAGTATTCAGGCATGTTTAGGGTTTTTGTTTTAACTTCACTCTAAGTTCTCCTTTTGTTCTTATGCTTCCATCGTGGGAATGAGTTCTCTATAATAAAGGCTTCATAAAAATCTCTTTGAGTCTTTGTTCCATTTCCAGCATTTGAGTTCATAGAGAGATCGCCAAAAAGTAAGGACCTGTGCATGCAGAGATGCATGTGCATAAGGAACAGTCCATGTAGTGCCCCTCCCTAATTTATCTTGTCTTTTTGTACATCAAAGGAATATATTGATCTACCTTAGACTACTTTATGATGATTTGATGGTATCATGTTATGTACTAACCCTATTTCATGATTGTATTGGATATGACGATGGATCTATATTTGATCATTATTCATGATAGATCATATTGCTTATGGGATTTTGATGGCATTGTGATTACGCTAACCCTACTCTATGATTATGATGATTGTGTTGATGTTATGATGTTTGTGATTGTCTTCTAGTGTCTTCGTGATTACAGACGATGTCATACCACTCATTGCGAGCACGATATGATGTTGTGATTCTCTATCACTTTCTTGATTATTTCTGATGTATATGTTGTACTGTGTTTAGTGGTGGATGTTGGATTGCAGGTACCAGACATCGACTCCACCTGGTCTAATAGGTCTGAGTGTGTCTTCGTCCCAATGACAAGTTGTTGGAGATGGCATGTGTTTCCCTCTCATACTCTAGGCTTAAGTTGATACCCTTGTCAATTACTGTCTTGGCTTGAGTCATTGGTTTGCATAATGTGGTATGTTGTTCAACCTTATGTCGGGTTGCCTTGTGAGTTTGTGATTATTTATTAATTAATAATCAATCAGTTTATATAGTTTATAAATATTAAATTAAATCAATGGATGATATTAATATTTAATATTAATGTGTGATTATTATTATTGGAAAATTATTACTCATTAATGTTTATTTTATGGATCTATTTTTTATTGGTTATTTGGAATTGTGGAAATTAATTAATCAATTACTACATATAGCCATTGGCATTAAATAATGGTTAGTAGGAATAAAATATATTTATACATATTTATTTATTGGGAGTTTATAATTAATTAATAATTAATTGGTGGAATTATATTAGTTGAGTATGTATGCTTATCAGTACATCTATTTATTATTTATTTGATTATTTTATATGTATGTGGGAGATATTTATAGTATTGAGTTTAAATTAAATTGGCTAGAGCATTTATATGTATCTGTACATTTAATTATTTGTTTATCTATTTATTTATTTTTGGCTCATCTATTTATTGGTTATTTATTATTTATTTATATTGGTTTTGATTTATTATTTGATATTTTGATTCATTGGATTATTATTTATTTATTTATTTATTTATTGTTTAATTACTGGATGGGTATTTATGTCTATCTGTACATTTATTTATTTATCTTCTTTATTGATTATTTATTTATTTGCATCATTTTTTATTTATTTGTTATTATTTATGTACCTACCCCTTGTTATAATTGGCCCTCTTGGGAGTTGTGATTGTGAGGATAATATTATTTAATTGTTTGTTTATTTATTTATATTATTTGTGGTTTTATATTTAATTGGAGCATTTATTTATATTGCCTTTGATTTATTTTATTGGGCTTTAATTTATTATTATTGTTTATTATATTATTATTATATTCTGTTGTTACTAATTGAGTAATTAAATATTATGTTTATACGTACCCTATTATTTTATTGGTTGAGATTTGAGGGTAAATAAATTATATATATATATATATATATATATATATATATTTATTTATTTATTTTTGTAAAAGTGGAAAATCCTCTAAAACTTATATATTATTCATAAAAATGTTTACATCGGGTTCAAAAAAAAAAAGGCATACCGACAGGAAAGAACCCACAAGAAAACCTACAGTTGTAGCCTTCAAAAAAATAAAAACTAGGCACTACCCTTACATCATTTGTTGTTGTCTAGTCAAATCACCCAACCACCTACCTCTAATATTTATACAAGGGTCCCATAGGACAATTACAAAAAACCAGACTGCCGCCAAATGAAGGGTTGAACAAAAATGTCATGAAGGACCACCAAGGAGATACTAGTGATGTGTAAGTTCCTACCAAAACCATAGTTAAACACTCAAGCATAATAGTAGTCAAAGAACCTCCAAATCTGCATCAACGAAAACCATTCCACCAACTCCAAAAAATAGTGAAATATCCAAAAACCACGAGCTAGTGCTCTCCTCCGGAGGTTCATGAGCTGAGACCAGAGGAGGAATAACCCTTAAAGGAAAAGCCAAACAAGAAGGAGCAGAGAACAAAAATCTCAGAGTGATCAACAAATGCAATGCCTCAAAGACGACCCAAGCTTTATCCACATACTGATCAGGAGCCAGATATAGCCGAAAGTCTCATGGAGGCCCGAGTGTCTTCCATGGAATCACATATCAATCTCATTCTTAATTCATGCAATAATTGACCAGACCAGCCATTAACCATGAGCTCATGATGAGGAAGAAAACCACCATAATAAAAAGACCCCACATCAAAATGATAATCAACCAATGCAGAAGAAACCAAGGCCCAATTACATACTGTCGGAAAAATGAATGTGGAAACCAATAGGTAGACCAAATCATCATCAAGTAAAACGTCATAGAAAATTGTAACAAAGCGAGACATAAGCTCAACATAAGAAATATGAGGGAAAACTTCCAGCCATCAACACCCCATAAGCCTACGAAATTCAAAATCCATCGCAGGAGAAAACAAATTAAAGACCTTACCCAGCTTGACAAAATTGTCCTCATTCTCTTCTTCTGCTATTTGAGCTTCTAAAAACACTTTGTATGTCCCAATGGATAGAGAAGACGACATTTGTAGGAGAAAAAGCTCCAAAAACCACAGAAACATAAATGTAAAATGCTGCTTAACAAGATAATATAAATGAGATAGTATAAATGAGAAAACCGCCCTTAACTTCCCATTGCAAAATATCCATTGTAATCTTTCTTGATTTAAACATTTCACACGGATTAACAACCCTGAACCATAAATGAATATCCAGAAGGAGAGGACGTCACCCTCAAACAATGATTATCGCATAAAACCAATGCTACTAAGGCTGAAAACTCACACAAGGCGGCCAGCAATGCAGTACAAATACTTTAACAAATAATAAAATCCCAGGAACGTACTGCACATTAAAAAGTTACAAGCAAGCCACAACCTATGAAGGACCGAAAACAAAAAAAAGCTCAAAAACACACATGCTGCCACCCTATGAAAATATCATGAGCAGCCACATCCTCACCCTATAAATGACTTTATCAATGACTAATACTTAAAGTAGAAATGATATTTCTATATCTGATAGAGGTCATATACAAGACATCCCATTACCTTCCACATAGACTTGAGGATATCCCTTACCTCGACAATATTTAAATGTGTCTTTAGAATGAAATGCATATTCGGCCAAAGCTGCAATTTACCTGCTAACCATACCTCATGGGATATACATACCATCATCTAGCCCAGAAGCAAATTTTAAGAACACACCATATATAAACAAAAATATAATATATCCTATCATCCTCCTATCTACACATGTGGTGCAAATAAAATCTGATCAGAGTAAAGGATAACATGAATACCTCAAGAGATAATAGAAACGGATAGATCGAAATGAATTACCTTAAACCCATAGGTTAGACCAAATACCCGAGAACCCATACCTCAACAAAATTTAATTGATCTTTAGAATGATTTGCAAACTACAATTTACTTGCTAAACACACCTAATGAGATATACACATCATCATCTAGCCCAGATGCAGAATTGTAAGAATACACCATATGTAAACAGAAACATAATAGAGCCTATCATCCTCCTATCTACACATGTGGTACAAATAAAATTTGATCAGAGTAAAGGATAATATGAATACCTCAAGAGATAATGGAAACAGATAACCCAAAACAATTACCTTAAACCCTTAGGATTAGATCAAATACCTGAGAAGAGTGTGTAGAGGAATATCACTTCCCTCTACACACTTAAGATGAGCACCGGTGTCAATTGCCATGTTGGCCAAAAAATCTACAAGCCTATTTAGTTCTCTAAAATAGTGAGATAACGAGAATGTATCAAAGAATGACAACTTCTCCAAAATATGATCTAATATGTACTACAAATACCAACAATTTCTCTTACTTGTCAAAACACTCTGAATAATGACCATCAAATCCCCCTGAATTAATAGGTTTTTAATCCCTAAAGAGATAGCCAAATCAATCCCAAGGGACAAAGCTTGACATTCAGCAAAATTGTTTGACTAGGAACCAAGGGCATGACACTGAGAAGCTATTAAGACTGCATTGTGGTCAAAAATAGCCATACCAGCCCCAGCCAACCCCGGGTTACCCCTAGAGGCTCCATCAAAATGAAGCTTGAAATGGCCCAGAGGAGGAGGATCTCATCTAGCAGCAAGCCTCTTATTAATAGTAATAAGACCTTTTGCAACAGACCCATGAGTAGGGATGGCAGAGAGAGATTTCCAAGTCCTTGTAATCCTACCATACCAATGAGAGGAGGATGTCAAGTTCTCCAAATTATTATAAATGTATGACAAAGCCACCTCTGAGATATAAGCCTCTATCTTGACTAAAATGTCAGAGAGCGAAGCTAATAACTTTCTAAAAATCCTATTATTTCTTTCTAACCATATGTTCCAAATGATAATCGAAGGAGAGATGAGCTAGAGACAAGCATAAAAGGATGAGGAAAACAAGATAAGCTAGGCTCTAAAGTGGGAGAGAAGGTCATAGCCAATAACAAAGGACAGACCTAGTTTCTCAAATAGTCATTGCCAACATCCAAAGGCAAAATCACAATGAAGAAATAGGTGAGAGGATGATTTCAAATTCTTATTACACAAGACACAAGGGAAAATAGCAGTTGAAGAGGGGGAAATGATTAGCAAGGTGAATTCAAGTGGTTAGTGCACAAATAAAACATTAAAAGATGTTAAAACATGAAACATGCATAAAAACCACATAAAGACATGAATAAGATGCATATACCTTGCAAACCTTTACCTCTCCCTCGGATTGAGCCTTTGGTGAAGTTGAATAGCGCCTCTCTCTACAACTTGATTGGATGGGCTCCTCTTGCTTGCTTGATGTGGATGGCTCTCCAAATGTGCACAATATGATTGATGGGAGGATGAGATGGATGGATAAATGACTAAGTGATGGATGAGTATGGATTTGGCTATAGTTTGGATGCTTTTATGACTTTTTTGAACTCAAATGGGCAGCATAAGATTCTTAAAACTTGGAGGTGATCAATGAAGGGATGGAGTCCTCAATTTATAGGAAGAGGAGAGGAAGAATGGATGGCTAGGATGGATTCAAGATGAAGGGCTAGGATTGCTTGTGAGCTCACACAAGGCCCAAGAGAGGGTGTGGAGACCAAGAGATATGCCTTAAAGGCATTTCTTGTCTCCACAATCCACAAGGTGCATTGGGAAGACTCCCAAGGTACCTTGGGAAGAACAAGGTGCATTGGGAAGACTTCCCAATGTGCCTTCAGAAGAGCAAGGGATGTGACATTCCTTGGAGAATGGAGAGGAGGAATTAAAAATTTCTCCAAAAAGGGATAAGCATAGGGATTGGAGGAATAAGAAGGAATTAAAAATTCCTTGGGAGAGGGGATGCCTAGAGGAATGTGAGATCTTGAAAATCTCACATTCACCTAGGAAAAGAGCATTTAAAGCTAGTGGTTGGATGGAAGGGACAAGAGGTTGACTTTGTGACTAATCATGATGATTAGTCACTAGCAACTCATTAGGAAGGGGATTAGAGGAAGTGTTAGGTGGGATTAGGATTTGTAGGAGCATTTGACTAGGAGAGAGAATGAGTGGAGGAAATTAAAAATTAGAAGAATAAGGTTAAGTGAGTTTAGGGAGTTTCTAAAAGAATTTATTAGGTTAATGATGAATTAAGAAGATGATTTGTAGGAATTATGTAGGTTAACTAATTAATTGAAATTAATTAGCCAAAAGGAAGATTTGTGAGGATTTAATCTTTTAGAAGAATAAAGAAAGGGATTTGATTTATTAATTAAATCGGTCACATACTATAGTGACAATATTAATTATATTTAATTAATATTGAGGAGAATTTGAATCAACATAATTAATTAATTAATTATGTGAGGAATTAAAAATAATTAAAAATAATTATTTTAAAGTGTCTACATTTTGCCCCTCTTTGAAGCGAGGTGTGATGACGCATTGATTCAAAGAATAATCTTGTTTTTTTCTTATGATGATATTGATTTGATTGATAAGCTCTAGATTCAATCTGGTTTCAGGAAGGATTCATCCTGTATAAGACATGATCAGAGCGCAACATCTAGTTTCAGGAAGGATTCATCCTGTATAAGACATGACTGATCACAACATCTGGTTTCAAGAAGGATTCATCCCGTATAATACATGATCAAAGTGCAACATCTGGTTTTAGGAAGGATTCATCCTGTATAAAACATGACTGATCACAACGTCTGGTTTCAGCAAGGATTAATCCTGTATAAGACATGATCAGAGCGCAACGTCTAGTTTTAGGAAGGATTCATCATGTATAAGACATGATTGATCACAACGTCTGGTTTCAGGAAGGATTCATCCTATATAAGATATGATCAGAGCGCAATGTCTGGTTTTAGGAAGGATTCATCCTATATAAGACACGATTGATCACAACGTTTGGTTTCAGGAAGGATTTATCTTGTATAAGACATGATCAGAATCAAAATTAATTATGTGAGGAATTAACAATAATTAATATAGAAAATAATTATTATTATTATTATTTTTTAATATTTTTGGCGGTGCGTAGAAGATAGAAGAAGAAAGGGATGCCCCGGCATAAAGCGTGGGGGAGTGTATGCCCCCTCAAGAATTTTTTTGAAAAAATTGGCGAAAAATTCTCGAAAAAATAAAGAAAGAAGAATTTAGGATGGACAAGATAATTGAGGAAGAAATATGAAGCATTGGTGAAGAATTGGAGGAGAAGAAATAGGAGATGCGAGACTGCGGAGGAAAATGGGCCTTCACGGGGGCCCATATAAGCCACAACGGGCCCGATGAGGGGTCATTTTCACACACAAGCCTTGGAGCCACTCAGAGCGAAGAAGAAAAGAAAAAGAGATGGACCGCATTCTCGTTCGAGATCATCGCACCGAGAGGATTCGATGATTCGACCGACCGACGAGCTATGGACCATCGGTGAGTAGGACTATCCCTCCTTTGAAATTTTGATTTTAGGCAATTGTTTACGGCTAGAAATAGGTAGTAAAATTAAGCGAGGCGCACACGCTGATCGCTATTTCAGTGCGCGCACCCCTAGACCAGTGCAAGCGTTCACAATCAGCACTGGCGCTCACCAAGAGTTGGTCAAGTTAGGGGAAATTTGGGATGCCTATGGGTGAACTGGCGCGGGTGCTCTTGCTTCAGCGCAGGTGCTCACGCTTTGACGCGGGCACTAGCACGTCAGTGCGGGCGCCCAAGGGATAACGTGGGCGCTCGTGCTAAAGCGCGGGTGCTCGCGTTGATAGGGGGAAAAGAAGGAAACAGAAGAAGGGGAAGCTTTGTTGGCGCGAGTGCCTGCAAAACAGTGCATGCATCACAGTTTTGGTGTGAGCGTTGGGTAGATCAGCGCATGCATCTGGGAAAGTGGGGATGCATTTTTTACTTATCATTTTTAGAATGGGAGAAAGAGGATGGTTGGTTGGGGAGATGAGGAAGGAATTTTTTTGGGGGCATGAAAACTAATGCTTTGGTTTAATGGATGCAGGTGGAGAGGGGACCATTTTCCTTGAGGGAGCATTGGCCTCCCATGATGAGTCTCTACTGTGAGTTAGGTCGTGATGAGTTGGAGATTCTAGATGCCTTGGGTTTACATTATGTAGGCAGATGGTCGAGGATTCGAGCGCATACTACTATGATGATTATGCTAGTGGAGAAGTGGGATAGTCGGTATAACACCTTTTGTTTGCTGACTAGAGAGGTGGTAGTGACGTTGTTGGATGTTTGGAGGATCTTGAAGATCCCCATTCATGGCGTGATCCTAGAGTATCAGTTGGATGCAGCTGATTTCTATTTGAGGGAGGTGTGCGAGTATGAGACGCCACTGATGCTAGATAGGAGTCAGATGCACTTGGGTCGAACGATGGCCATTCGCCATATTCCTCGACTAGTTTTGGTGATTTGCAGTTTTTTGAGTGGGTGGATGATACCGAACTTGGGTGGACACGAATTTCCTCTAGGGTGGAGCCGATGTTTGTATTTCATGATTCACAATGGTATTCAGTATGAGTGGGGCTCAGTGATGCTAGCCCAGCTCTATCATGACATGCACCTGGTGACTTACCGAGAGTATGCCAGCTTGTCAGTGGGTGTTACACTGTTACACATCTGGGTGTGGGAGCATATTACAGTGACTCGGCTAGTGGGTGTTTAGGACAGGTGGCCATGACAGTCGTTTGTGGACAGGTACAGGGGACTACTGCACTACACACAGATAGCGTCTGTGTGGTTTTGGAGGCAGATTCTAAATGAGCTGGTGCAGTTTACATGGAGGCCATTTTTTGGGTGTGAGCGATGGAGGGATGATTGGCAGCTTCACTGGGCAGGAGTCGACATGTGGATTTTTGGCAGGTTAGTGTATATCATAGAGTACTATGCTCCATTCAAGGTGGCCTGACAACTTGGGCAGGTACATGACATAGTGGGGGATATTCCATTGTATCCCCAGATTACCCGAGAGGTGAGGTATTGGGGGCCTACTGCGAGTCCCTTAGATGGGCAGACGAGCTTCCAGATAGCTTCTCACATAGTCTGGGATGAGCAGATGGGGGTAGGGGAGGACCTAGGGTGACAGGTGGTTATCAGAGCTGGTGGGAGGGGCACTTGCCAGTGCGGCTTACTATTCCAGGAGTTTTGGATGATGAGGAGCTAGAGCTGGGGGTTGACCAGGTGTGGGTGGGGAGGATGATGGCCTAGGAGAGAGAGTTGTAGTTTGGGTAGGGCGCGGTGTGGGCAGAGAGTAGAGGAGAGTCCAAGTTGTATGGTGGAGAGGGCCAGCGGAGGAGGAGGGAGACGGAGGGGATGCCCCAGTGGGAGATGCTACAGAGGCCGCAATTGGTGAGAGAGAGGAGGCTGCAGTTGGAGAGGGAGAGGTTGTGCCCAT
Source organism: Cryptomeria japonica (assembly GCF_030272615.1). NCBI lineage: Eukaryota > Viridiplantae > Streptophyta > Pinopsida > Cupressales > Cupressaceae > Cryptomeria > Cryptomeria japonica. Next base: position 755,786,298 of record NC_081411.1, on the reverse strand, counting down.
GGATATTCCTGAGACATAGGCAGGGGAGAGGGGAGGACCATCATAGGCTGATTTCGACCAATTACAGCAGGAGTGGGATGACTATCGGATGAGGCTTCATTCTGTAGAGGATGAGCTGCAAGTAGAGAGGGCTCGAGGGGAGAGTCTGGAGGCAGAGGTGGCATGACTAACTTAGGAGACATCTAATCTAACAAAGAGTCTGCATACTACCAGGACAGAGGTGGATGCCTTGAGGGCGGAGGGGGAGGAGACAGAGATGATGCTAGAGGAGGCCCAGACAAGGATAGCCATAGTAGGATTACAGGATGCTCTTCGTCAGTAGGATGCCAAGTTAGAGGGGTTACGAGCCAGAGTGCAGAGGGAAGAGGCAGATGCGACATGGCTGCAGGGGAAGAGGGATGCGGCCCGGCAGGATTGGCATAGATATTTTCTGATAGTCTGCAGCAGTGGGAGAGAGCAGAGAGAGTAGCCTGAGAGGCACAGTATTATAGGGGGCTTTATCACGGAGTAGTGCCTATAGGGCAGTGAACAACCTCGTACACTGAGAGTGTATAGTCTCAGAGGACTCATAGTCAGTGACCGACTCAGAGTCAGCAGATAGGGGGATCAGTGGGTTTTCGGCCACTAGGGGGGAGTAGGAGGATTAGGGGGAGGAGGTACAGCAGAGGGAGGTACAACAGAGGGAGGTGGAGAGATAGGTGGGGAGAGCTAGCTCTCCATTTTTGCTTGTGCATTATATATTGACCCTTTGGGGCGATCATTGTATCATGACAGACATATTTTCCTCTTTATATACACACACACACACACACACACACACACACACACACACACACACACATATATACATGATTTGATTGGTGGCAGATGACGTGTGACATTTATTATGATGGATTATTGTTATTTTTCTGATGATGTCATATATGGATACAATCATGGATATGCTGACTTATTTTGTGATGCAGAGTGGATGCTTATATATTTATGTTTATGTTGTGTTGCTGACATAGTTTTTGGATACATGATGAGTGATTTTATGCTTTCTGTATGCATGTGTGAAGGATTTGTGAGTGTAATATGATTTATGATGCAATCTAAATGTAATGTTATATGGATAAATAAGGAAATTTTATTTATGTGATGCAACCTTAAATGTTTTGTTGAAAATGTCTTATCTAGATAAGTAATGCAATTTATATGATGTGAATGAGTAATACAAAGAGGAAATATGCCAATAATAACATAATGATCTTTAGATAGAAGAATATGGATTGAATGGGAAATGGGGGAATTTGAGAACTCTATTAGGATTTTTATGGAATGATGGTGAGATTTTATGCACAACAAATGTGGAGAGCCAACCTAGTTTGATATTGTCTTGGGTGACTTGCACCACTGATTATAGAAATTAGGATGCCATGAGAAACCCCAGGCATGGACTGACTCTTAGATAAATGGGAATTCCTTACACATAGCAATGCAAGTGTTGAGGAATACTAATACATAGTTGTGGGTACGTGCAAGGAAACCCTCAAACACACCGATACCTCTTGTACACAAGAAGGTAAGTGTTGATAAACACTAGTACCAGGTCATCGGTTTATACGAGAGGGATCCAAAACATGCCACACTATGAAAATATGTTCCAGTATGCAGCTATTTTAACATACCTAGATATGGCAAATCCAGGCAGTCGTAGATAGTTGCAGTCGTAGGGCAAAAGATGCAAGCCTATATGAAATGATCCAACGAAATCTAACAAGACACTTCTTCTGTAACCAAATGATACCTTTTGCCAAGAGTAGAGCTAGGATGAAAGATTAGGTCACCAGGTGAGGGAATGAATCATCCCTAGGGCAACATGGACTTGTGGATTTGGGCAAGTGATTCTATGGTTTGTTTTTTTTAATGATTGACTTGTGGACTTAGGACTATTTCCAAGATTTCTTGAAGCTCAGGCAGAGGTATAAAAGCTCGGTTTAATGGGTCATTCCTTGTTCATGACTCGGGCAAAGACTCATCATCATATGTGGGTTTTATTAGGAGGCGAAAGAGAAGGAATGTTGCGAATGGGTGGAGGGGATGATGGGTGATTTGTAGTATCGACATGATAGATAGTGGATCCGGTTATTTACCTTGGTGCCTACATGGAGGTTTTCACCAAGGTAATTGTCCATAGCGCCACCGAGTGGTTTTCACTAATGGACAAATTGTTTTTCTTTCTTTTTCTGATTTTTTAACTTTTTTGTGTCACATGGCGCCTGTTTGCCAATTTTTCACCAAAGTGATGCTTTTTTCAGGATCTTTTTCTCATTTTTTTGTATTTTTCTTGATTTTTTTTATTATTTTTTGTATTTTTTGACAATTTAAGACTTTCTGAGGATTAGGCATAAAATATTTTGAGGTGCATGATATTCATTGGAACATCCAAAGGATCTCCTTTAGGAGTAGCCAATTGATAAGCTCCTGATCCATATTTTGATGTGATTACATATGGTCCAAGCCAATTAGGCTCGAACTTGCCTTTGTTTTCTCTTTCTTGTAGATTTTTCTGATTCTCCATGAGGACAAGATCACCAACTTGGAATTCTCGGGTTCTGACTTTTTTGTGATAACTCATCCGCAAGCGGTTCTGATATACCTGGAGATGGTTCAAGGCCTTGAGGTGCCTTTCATCTAAAAATTATAGCTCTTGTAAGCAAGTGATTCTGTATTCTTCCTCTGGTAGGATGGCTTGCAGCGATACCCTTAGAGAGGGGATCTTGATCTCAAGGGGAAAGATGGCTTCAGAGCCAAAGACCAAGGAATAAGGGGTGGCGCCTATGGGGGTGTGGATGGAGGTGCGGTAGGCCCACAAAGAGGGATGGAGTTGGAGGTGCCAATCACGACCAGCTTCATTGACTGTCTTTTTTATTAAGGTTTTATTAGAAGCCTTAGCTTGGTCATTGCCTTGCAGATAATAAGGGGTGGAGAAACAATGTTGGATGTTGAATTTTTGGCAAAGTTCTTTGACATCCTGGTTTTTAAATTATCATCCATTATCTATGATGATGACTTTTGGGATGCCATACCGGCAGATCAGGTAATTCAGGATGAATTTGGATATCTGCTTACCAATGGTAAAAGTAAGAGGGATAGCCTCTACCCACTTGGTGAAATACTCGGTGGCGGTTATAATGAACTTATGTTCGTTGGAGGATGAAGGGTGGATTTTCCCAATGAGATCGAGCCCCCACTGCGAGAAGGGCCATGGTGTAACAAATGGCTACAATTCTTATGATGGTGCATGAATTTTGTCACCATGTTGCTAGCAAGGGATGCATTTCTTCACATAGTTATATGCATCTTCTTCCAGTTTAGGCCAATAGTATCCTGTTCTCAAAGGTTTTTTAGCCAATGTGAGTCCATTTGAGTGTGCCCCACAGATACCCTCGTGTACTTCGCATAATGCCCATTTTGCCTCTTGTTTATCTAAACACCTTAGAAGGGAACCATCGAAATGCCTTCTGAATAGAGTGTCTCCGAGGATGGTGTAACAATCACATCGGCGAATGAATGTTTGTTGTTGGGTTTTGGTGAAATGTGGGGGAATGGTGTTGTCTTGGAGGAAAGCAAAGGTTTCTTGGTACCAAGGGGACTCGAGACCAATGAGAACACACACCATTTTAGACTCTGATAGGTCATATGCTGGTAAAAACAATTTCTCAACCAAGAACTCGCACTTCTGACTGTGTGTTGGCATTTGAAGGAGGGAGCCAATGATGGCCATTGCATCTGTAGCCCTATTGTTTGTTCATGGAATTTGATCAAATTTGATTGCTGTAAAATGTTGCTTAAGATCTTCAACCATGGTATGGTAGGGAAGGATTTTATCATCTTTTGTCTAGTACTCATCATTGACTTGCTTTATGACAAGCTGGGAATCGCCATAGACTTGTAACTCTTTTATTTTCAAGTGGATAGCCAGGCGCAGGCCTCTGATGAGTGCCTCATATTCTGCTATGTTGTTGGTACATGCAAAGGATATCTTGTATGATTTGGGGATGCCATCTCCTTGAGGTGTGACCAATAATATTCCTGCCCCTGATCCATTCTAGGTGCAGGAGCCATCAAAGTATAATTTCCATGTGGAGGATGTGGAAATAGTCATAATGAACTCATCTGGTAATTATGTGAGAATAGGATGGTCGCTTGGAAGTGGAGCTTTAGCCAACTGATCTGCAATGACTTGTCCCTTGATTGCCTTTATGTCCATATATTTGATGTCAAACTCACTTAGGAGCATGACCCATTTGGCGGTTCTACCAGTGAGAGCAGCCTTTGACAAGAGATATTTAAGTGGATCAATTTTAGCAATTAGTTTTATCTTGTTGTTCAGCATATAGTGTCATAGTTTCTGTGTGCTGAACACTAATGCCAAACATGCTCTTTCAATGGGGGTATAATTGAGTTCATGTCCTATCAATTTTTGATTAATGTAGTAAATGGTATGTTCTTTCCCTTGGTCATCTGTATGTGCCAATAATGCCTCCAATGCCACCGCAGTAGCACATATATACAAAATAAGGGGTTTTCCAGGAGTAGGAGGCATCAACACTGGAGGTGATGCTAGATATTATTTTAGTTTCTCAAAGGCCTTTTGGCATAAGCAGTCCCATTTGAATTTCATGTCTTTGCGCAGGAGGTGTACAAATGGAAGGCATTTATCTGCTAGTTGTGAAATAAAATGTCTAACAGATTGGAGTTTTCCCTGGAGACTGCGCAATTGTTTGAGAATTTTTGGTGGAGGCATTTCCATGATATCTTTTACTTTTGTAGGATCGACCTCGATGCCTTTGTGGGAAACAATGAATCCTAATAGTTTTCCCAATGTGACTCCAAACACACACTTCTTTGGATTCAGCCGCAGTTTGTATTTTTCTAATCTTTCAAAGATCTGCTTTAGAATGGGAATGTGTTCTTGCCTTGTCTTAGATTTTCCTAGAAGATCATCCACATAGTCTTCCATAATTTTGTGTAAGAGGTCATGAAAAATTGTCATCATGGCACATTGATACGTAGACCCTGCATTTTTGAGGCCAAAAGGCATGACCTGGTAATAGAAAATCCCCCATGGTGTTGTGAATGCAGTTTTATGTTGATCCTCATCTGCTATCCTGATTTGGTTGTATCCGAAAAACCCATCCATAAGCGATAGCATTTCATGTCCTACTGTAAGGTCCACAATCATGTCTATGTTGGGGAGCGGGAAATCATCTTTAGGACAAGATCTATTTAGATCTCAGAAATCTGTGCAGATGTGGATGCCCCCAGCAGGTTTGCCTACAGGTACAATGTTGGAGACCCATTTAGCATAGCCTATGGGTTTGATGAATTCTACATCTAACATCTTTTGGAGTTCCGCCTTGACCAGGAGAGCAATATGCGGGTGCATTTTGCATAATTTTTGTTTTACAGGTTTTGCATCTGGATGAACAGCGAGATTGTGGACCACCATGGTGGGATCCAACCCTGGCATATTGGCATAGGACCATGCAAAATTGATTTTTACCTCTGTAAGGAAGTTGACGAAATCTTGTTTCTTCTTTTCTATGAAGGTCTTAGCAATGAATACATTTTTCTGAATGACTTCGATGCCCATGTTGATGCTATTTGTTTCTTCTATCAGCAAATTTGATTTGTCCTGTGGAAGGTAACCAATGGTAGGGAGGTCAAGTCCCCCATCATCAAGTGCCTTTTCCAGGTTTTCACTTTTGGATACACCCTTTGTTTTTATTTTTTGTTCATCCAAAGGTGCCTCAGGGAGGTTTTCACCTAGGGAATCATGTATTTTCCTTTTATTATCTTTTTTGTGGCTAACGGCATTGACCTGACTACCAAAGTATCCCTTTTTGTGTAGTTGAATACCCTTGATTCTATTACAATCTTCCAGGTTTCACGTCATCAAGAGAGCAATGAGAGCATTATCATCGGCACAAATATTTAAAGTGGGTTAGTCTCATTGGCCCCAGTCAATGAGTTCAAGATGGACAAGATGTAGCTCGTGTGAAGTGGGAGGGGGAAAAGGGGTGATGGTATTGGTGTAAGAATTAAAGAACGTATCTTTCTCGTATTCATAAGGCATTTCGTGGAATTCCTCTTCGTCAATGCTTTCGATATCCAAATAAGGACTAGAAGGTGCACCAACAATAGTGATTTTAGGCACCGAGGTGTACCCTAAGCCCCTGTTGTATTTGTAGGAGATATTATTTATGGGTGTTTTTCTTCCTTTCTCCTCTGGTCCTAGGCCATGCCCTTTGTAACCCATTTTTTCAACTATGGCGGATGCTTTTGGGTACATTTTTTTGGATATTTTTGTTGGATCATTGTCATCTTCCCGATATAACCAAGAAGAGACATTTGCTTCAAATCTCTCCTCATTAAGTGGGCCCCATTGGTGGAAGGTGGTATTTTGGCATTGCATGACTGGTTTTGGGTTCCTTTTGAGCTCTTTTGGTTTGCCAAATGATTCAGGAGAGAGAGGGAGGTTGCCTACTAATAAGACGTCCTCCAATTTGTATTCTCCAGAGCCATTGTCCAAGATCTTGATTGTATTATTTGGTTGGGATGAAGAGGAGGCAATATTTGATGTGTCAAATGGAGGTGTTGGTGAGGGTCTATTTAGTGGACAATGATACGGATGCTTCCCCTCTAATAGTTTGCAATATTGAAAAGGTTGGAGATCACCTTTGATAGTTATCTCTCTTCCATTGAAGGGGAATTTGATGCATTGGTGTAAGGTGGAGGGTACAGCCTTCAAGGAGTGAATCCATGGCCAACCAAGGAGAATGTTGTAGGGGAGATCAAGATCTAGTACTTGGCAAGGGGTTTCAATTGTAATGGGGCCCACTTGAAGAGGTAAGGTGATCATGCCCTTTGAAATTCTTTCTGCATCATCATATGCCTTTATTGTGATCCTTCCTAATGTGTCTACCAAATCCTCAGAAAGTCCCAATTGTTTTATTAATTTGTATGTACACAGATTAAGCCCGGATCCACCATCTATCAGGATACATTTGACCTTGTGCTTGTGGATAAGAGCTTCGATGTGCAAAGGTTTGTTATGGTCTTCATCTGTGGGAGCATCTTTGGAGGTAAATACAGGGTGCTGCTGGGCAACAAGGTTTCCAATGATGGCTTGGAATTGGGTGGCGTTGATGTTATCAGGAACATGTGATTCAAGAAGGGCTTGTTCCAAAATTTCCTTATGCACAAGGGAAGTCTTGAGAAGTTCTAGAATGGAAATTTGTGCAGGGGTCTTTCCAAGTTGGTCCAGGAGGTCATATCAGCAGGTGGAAGACATGGGCGGGGGGTTTGGTGGGGGAGGGATTCCTTGGATGATGACCTTACCTCGACATGTAGTTACATTGTAGTCATTCTGGAAATGGGAGGTGGAAGGAGTGGCACCTTGAATGACTATCCTAGCAGGGTTTGGTCTGCTTTGGGAAGAAGGAGGATTAACTCCTTGGATGGTTATGACATTGACATGAGTGTCTGCGGGTTCAATGTGACCTACTAAAAAATCAAAGTTGGTTATGTGATTAGCATAATCATAACCCATTGCATTAGATGATGAGCCTTTTCCTTTATCATGCTTCGGGAATGGTTCCTGGTAGATTTTAAGTTTGACATTGTTATTACCAGGTTTCGCGTTTGCTACTTCATTCTCACCCCTATCAATGAGATCTTGTGTGTACATTTTATGCTTCATACACTTTTGTGTATCATGTCCCTTGATACGATGGTATTCACAATACTCATTTTCATTATACCATCTTGGTTTAGGTTGATTGGGGTCAAACAGGCGAGTGATTGGAAAAACCACTACTCCTACTTGAACAAGTTTTTGAAGCACCATTTCAATAGGCTCAGCTAGAGGAGTGAAGTCTCTTGGAGTCCTATTATTTGATCAAGGTGGTCATCCCTGGATTGAGACATTGTTATGAGGTTTTTGAGATTGATTTTGATTGAATTGATGATTATTGGTGGTGGATTTTAGGGGAGCAATCACAGTTTGGACCTGCTTTGCATCGATTACACCATCATTGACCACGTTTTTGTTTTTAGACCAGAATTTTGGCTTGTCGCTATGATGAGCAGAAGAACTTTGTGTCGACTTCTGGTAATGTCTCAAGGTCCCTTCCTCCAACAAGACACGTTCGAGGGCGAGGCCCTTATCGGTCAATTTTTGGAAGGATTTGATACATTGAGATATTAAGGGTCTCGAAAGTTCAGGCACCAAGTTCTTTTGAAATAGCTTAATTTGATGTTGTTCTGGCATGTCCCACTGGAATTTCTTGATAAGATGTCGCCATCTTTGTAGGAAATTGGTGAAGGTTTCTCCGGGCCTTTGTTTTATATTGCATAGGTCCATCATAGAAACATCATTAACCATGTTGTAAGCATAGTGGGCCACAAATTTTTCCGCCAAGTCTAGAAAGGAGACAATGGAACCTCGTGGTAGAGATGAGAACCATGCCAGGGCGTCTCCCATGAGACTCTTGAGAAAGAGTCTGCGAAGATAAAGGTCACTATAGGAGACTTCTTGGCATAGGATGTGGAATTCTTGGACATGATTGTGGGGTTCTCCTTTGCCTTCATACTTGGTGAATTTGGGGATCTCAAATCCTGGGGGTAGGGTGCAACTGATATAGATGGGTCATAAGGACAAGGGCAAAACTCTTCGAACGAGTAATTTTTTCTTTTATTAGTCCTTTCTTTCATGTCCCTAATGATATTCTTCATGTCTTGAATCTCTTTGATGAGGTCTTGTTGTGGACTTTGATAATGATGAATTGTATTTGTCCCAAGAATTGGATGAGCCAAAGAAGGTGCACCACCACCAATATATTGATATGAGGAAGAGGCGGGAACATGAGATGTGAGGACCGATGTTGTGGGGATTTGTGTGATAGATGGTTGTGATCCGCGAACTGTTGTGACAGGATTGAGTATGACCTAGATAAAATTTGCGACATTGTTGGTAGGAATGGAAGTTTGTGGAATAGAAATATGCGGTTGAACGGAAGGAGGTGGTACAGAAGCATGTTGGAGAATAGATGAGATTGGATTTGACAGTGGTATAGATGGTAAGGAGGAATAAGGTGGGATGGGGACCACAGTGGGAGGTGTTGTGGATGGAATTGATTGAGCTTGGATGATTGATGGGGCTGCAATTGATTGAGTTTGGATAATAGGTGCAGCACTTTGTGAGGGAACAAGGTCTCCTTGTGGTTGTTGGGTGAGAGTGGAGCTATTAAATTCAGGTGAAAGTTGAGCTCCATTTTCAAGGAGAGTTATTAGAAGTGCAGTAGGATTGTGTTGAATAAACTTTTCCATCATCTCTTGGTTATAAGAATATGCTAGAAAAGTTTGCATTTCTGGAGAGAGCTCATCCTGGCTAACCATGTTAATATTTTGGCTTTTCTCTTGATCGCTAGGTTTCCCACCTTGTGTAGGATCTTGCGTGGGGTCTTCATATAGGACACTAATGTCCGGCATGCCATATTGTTGTTCAGCCATCTTTCTCTTTTGGGATCGAGTTGTGACCATACATGAACAACCTTAGAAAAGTTTGGAGGGGGAAATTTTGTGATGAAGGACTTAGCAAGATAGTTGTGGAATTTGGATTTTGTCTTTTATAACAAGGGATTTTGTTGATGACCAAGTTGGGTAAAATTTAGACCTTGAATTGATGATTAAAAGCCTCTCTTATACCAAGGGTTGATTAATGACCCTAAGCAAAGTAAAGACGTGAGTTAGGAGTCTTAGTTGACTCAAAAGGGATTAGGCAAAGGGTACTTGGAGAGGATTCTCCTTCAAGCACAAGAGCCAATTGGTTAAGAACGAGGTCTAAATGAAACTTTACAAGGCATGTAACCTTAGCGTGTGGTTAAATTGGATTAGAGGATGATCAGATTTGGATATTGATAGTTGATCGGATAGTGGAGGGAGATTGATTTGATGTGCTAAGTCCTTGGGAAATTTGAGGATGATTGATTGAGGAGGCATGATAGTGATGACTTAGAAGAAACTTGATGACTAGGTTGTTCTTGACATGAACATGACTCAATGGAGGATTGATTCGAATGGCAATTTGTATGAAGGGATATGACCACCCTGATTTAGACGATAGTTGGTGCTTTAAAGGACAAGCTTGAATGTTGATGGAGAGGATGGACTCTTAGCTTCTCTTTTAGGCTTATGAAACATGTGGCGGATGGAGTTTCGACGCAATTTTGGACTTTGTGGTGGGTAATGACTTGGACAATTGTTTGTATCTTGACAAGTGTTTTGCAAAGTGCTTGGGATAGTGATGTATCTTTAGTCTACTCTTGGCAAGTATGTATCAAACAAAGAAAACACCATGATCAAATGCATCTTGTCTCAAAGACACTCATGCTCATATACAACATTCTTAAGGCTGGCAAGGACAATTGTCATTGGATCCCAATTGGTTTCCCAGCTACGCTTACCCAGAGCGGACACTTAGATGCTTGACCCCTACGACCACCCTGATTTAGACGATAGTTGGTTCTTTAAAGGACAAGCTTGAATGTTGATGGAGAGGATGGACTCTTAGCTTCTCTTTTAGGCTTATGAAACACGTGGCGGATGGAGTTTCGACGCAATTTTGGACTTTGTGGTGGGTAATGACTTGGACAATTGTTTGTATCTTGACAAGTGTTTTGCAAAGTGCTTGGGATAGTGATGTATCTTTAGTCTACTCTTTGCAAGTATCTATCAAACAAAGAAAACACAATGATCAAATGCATCTTGTCTCAAAGACACTCATGCTCATATACAACATTCTTAAGGCTGGCAAGGACAATAGTCATTGGATCCCAATTGGTTTCCCAGCTACGCTTACCCAGAGCGGACACTTAGATGCTTGACCCCACTGGCTCCCCGCCACGGAACTCACTTCTCGTGGTAGCCAAGCATCAATTCCCATGAAAACTCCTCATGGAAAACTTTGTGTCTCTACTAAGGGTCGTAAAAATATGGGCAGCTTCGGAGGTCTGACCTCCTACACCAATAAATAGAAGGTTTTTGGCCACTATGAACAAGGTGTTTAGTAAGTCTTCCCATGAGGAGCTACCCTTTGAAGTTGTGCAAGTGTAATTGAGGTCTATAACCCAACAAAGCACCAAGAACTTAGTAGTCACACAAGCGTGATTGAGATCTCTAGGATCCTACTAAGCACCCAATGTGAGAGTGAACTCTCATATAGCGCCAGCCATTAAACCTTTCATAGTCAATGGCCTATTTATTATAGTGAGTTGGGAACCCAGGTCCAGGTGTACTCACTTGGGTCATTCCCCTCTTACCTTCTCAAAGAGCAAGTTGGGAGGGCAGGCCCGCTAGAGGTAAACACACAATCAAACAAGAAAAGGTTGGAGGGTCTAGATTTCTGATCGTCTAGCAAGACGAGAGCATACTCTCCTACCTTTACACTTTTCTTAAAAGACACGCAAGACAAAGGTTCATTCCATTTTAATTAACATCTAGGTGCCTAAATTAAATAAATACACAATGTTTGGTTGAATTTTCTTAGGCAACCTACAAAATGGTGAGATTAGTAGTTTTCATTTTTTTTTTTTTGTCTTGGACGGTCGGATTAACTGCAAAAACTAAAAAATTAGTCCTAACTGCACTGCACATATAGTGCACGCACTGAAGTGCAGTCAGCCGCACCAAAATGCCTGCGCAGGCGTTGAAATGCCTGCATATGTGCTGAACTAAATAAAGTAGTAAAAACAATGCAAAAACCCACAAAACTAGAAAGGATTTTTATACATGTCTATCGTGTTGTTTGGAAACGCTCACGCTGAAACGCCTGCGTTCGTGGCCAAACGCCTTTGGTAGCACTGAAACGCCTGCGATCATGCAGACTGCAAAATAGAGATCAAGAGGAGTTAAATTTTTTAAAATTTAAATGTAAATAAACAAGGAGAGAATGACATAAATGTTAGGATTCCCACAGATACTGAGAGGGGGGAGTGAATCAGTATCTAACCAGTGAATTGAATTTCTTAACTTAAAACATGTAGAACATATTATAACAGTGTACTGGTATGCAAGAAATAATGCAATAAACAGAATTAAAAGCAACCACATGAAAAACACACCATAACACAATGATTTAATGAGGAAACCTGGTGTGGGAAAAACCTCGGTGGGATTTGTGACCCACCATATTCACTTACTGGCCAATAAGAGAATATTACTGCTACAAGAGGGGCCTACACATGCAGGAAGGCCAACTACCTAGAGCTCACTACTCAAAGGGAAGTCTCACTGACTTACAATGATGTATTATACAAATCCAGTATCTTGTACTGCTTCAGAATAGCATCTATAATGCCAGATCCAGTATTGTTTTCTGCTCTGCTTCTTACATAAACCCTTAACCTATAATTCGCATAATAGGTCTGCCTTATTTTGCCTAAAAATGTTCTTCTTACTTCCTTCTTTTATTAAATGTTCTACAATTATCTCTCTTATATAAGAGTCATTTTACAATGATGCCGAGTCGGCTTACAAAAGATTTTACAATAATAAACAAAATATAATATAACAAAAATCATGTTGGCCTCTGTGCTGGTATGCTTCCTTTTTCTGTCGGTGCCGGTGTAGAGTCTGATCTTGCTAGTGCTGGTGTAATGCCTTACCGATGCCATAGGATTTTAAGGTTTCCATCAATGACATAACCTTCAATCACCTACAATGTCTCATTGGAGTGTGCATATGCCAACAATCTCCCCCTTTGGCATTGATGGCAACACTCATGAGAAAATTCAAAAGTGTATCCAAAACTGTAATTCAAAAATGTTTCCAAAAATATGTTACCAAAAATATAAGAGCTCCCCCTGAGCAGATAAGTCTTTTGCCGGTTATTTTCTCATACTACTACTCCCCCTTTGACATCAATGACAAAGGTTGTCAAGATGTCAACAGAGTTGTAGTCTCAACTTTGTAACTAGGTGGTTACAATTTAAAAAAGATCTCCCAAAATCAAGTTTATACTTTCCATAAACTTCTTGCTATCCTTTATTGTTGTCCCTATTCTTTGAACTGTACCAGTGAGGTGCTGCATATGCTCTGTCGATGTTCTTTGTCCCTGTACCAGTACCTCAGATATTTCCTTCTGTAATGATGATAGATAGTCCAATCTTGGACTCAGTCTTAGTCTCAAATTCTTTGCCTTATTTACTATTCTCTCCTTTTCTCTTTCTAACTTAAGTAACTCTTCCTCAAAACTTGTTATCCTTTGCTCAAAGATTGATAATGTATCAGGTGAGTTAACAAAATTATCTGCAAGTTTATTGATTTCATCCTGTACCTTGCTCATTTTCTTATCTATGTCTACTGTCAAAAATTTTGTCTTGTAAGTATCTTTATACAGAGTTTTAAATTCCTTCAATAAGTTACACAGTTCCTGTAGAATTGTGTCAAATTCTCTAGTACACTTCTTTATCTGATCTTCAAAGAATTTTTTCTTTTCAATTTCTACCTTATTCTTCAAAGTCTCTTCCTTTATTTGCTCAATAGTCACTGTGTTCTCAATGATGTATTTACACAAAGTATCAAGTTGTTTTAAAGAATCCTTATTGTCTATGTTACAGTTAAGAGCTATTACCTTCAAAATTGGGATTGTGTCATCTATAGCTTTATAAGCCTATGAACTGCAATTTGTTATCTTTTTGATGGAGTCCAAAAGTACTTCAGTTACATTTGTTGATTTCTAGCCTGCTGAGGAGGAACCAACATTCTGAATTCTGTTAGTGGAGGAAGTAACCAAGCTTGCAGTGACCTTTGGTAGGTCAGTCTGTGTTTCCATTTCTTTAAGCAATGGTTTTTGATCTTCTCCTATTGTCGGTGGCACTATTTCCATGTGAATCTGTTCCTATTCTGGAGCTTGTTGCTCTGCATGTTTCTCTGTTTGTTGCTCTGTGTGATCAACTTCAACTTTTCTTTTAGTATTGTCAATGTTGTCAGTTGTTGGTGGCTCACTAGCCATATCTGTCTTACTGGTTGTATCTTTGTCTATCACAATGTTGACCTTTTATGTATCAATATCAACCGTGTATAGTACCTCAGGATTAGGATTAGTATCCTTTATGTCCATACTCTCATTTGTCGGTTGATCTTCAGTAGTTGTTGTCAGTGATGCAATTTGAGGCAGTGGGGATAAGTTATCTTTTACTTTGATACTCGGAGGTCCACCAACCTTTCCTTTTCCTTTGTCTCACTCCTTCTAATATACCTTTAATGGTTTGGGGTTCCTGTACTCTTCCTATTTTTCTTTCTCCAGAAGAAATATGTCCCATGCATTTTTTGTTTCCTCTATTACTTGATTCACTCTTCCAACCATTAATGCAATATGTTGGTGTGCAGTAGAGAATACTGACCAGTTGGCTTCTGCAATTAAGTCATCTATCTCCGTAGGTGAGTTTACTGGATAAACAACAAGTAACTTTTCTATTTTGATTTTCTTATCAAGCTCTACAATAGCTTGTCTTCTTGCTTCTAGTCTTTTGAACAATTCATCTGGTAGATCATCTATTACTTTCATTAAGAACTTCTTATAGATGTCCATGTGTAAAATAACACTGTTTTCAACTTGTTCTTTGTCATCTGTTGACAGTGTATCATAGACCTTTTCTATGTTCTTGAGTTTCCCTTCCTCTATGATTTCATATAGCAATTTGTTAAGAGGGGCCAAGTTTTGTTTAGTCTTCTTCCTCTTTGGTGTCAACTTTTTCTTTGGTGTTGTCTTTCTAACCGGTGACCTCACTACCTGTTGTTTTTGTCTAGTCCTTCTAGGCGAAGGTGTGGATGCCAGTGAAGGATCTCTTTTCCTTACAACTCTTTTGAAAGTTGCAGGCATGTCACTCTCCGAAGAAGTAGCTATCGATGATAGGTGAGTCTCAGGTTGTAGAGTTCCTAACTCATCCTCAGTTATACTGGTTTGCTTTAATACATCTTCTTTAATAGCCTTAGCTTGTCTAGAACCTCTTCTCACAATTGCTTCAACCTTTTTCACTCTCTTTTTAGATTGAATTTGTATTTCTATGGTCTTAGCACTACCAAATACTTCTTCCTTTGGTTTATTTGGTGCTTCTAGAAGTTCTTTAGCATAAGTTTCAATTATATGATCATCTATCTCATAACCCATCTCTGTTACCCAGATTGTTCTTGGGATGACTGCTTCCATCCAGATCTCATCCTTTTTTATTACAAAACATATATCATCCTTGTATTTGTTGACAATTTTCTGTGATAGTCTAATTCTTTTGTTCATCCTAACCTTAAGTGTTTGAAAATAATGATGAATGTTCTTTTCTTTGTTCTCACCCATGTTATTGAATAGGTTTGTCAACTATTTTCCTACCGGTATATCAAATCCAAGATTCTTATAACCAATACCGGGAACCTGTTTGGTTATGTGTAGCATCAATCATACAAGTAGATTTCCAAATCTAAAAGTTCCTTTCTTATCCTTCTTGATTTTTCCTAAGTTATCAATCAACTCATCTTTTAACCATTCACATACATCAATTTTCACATTGTCTTTAACCATATCATAAGCACTTTTAATGCATAAATTGGAAACTAAGTTAAGTCTGTTTGTATGAGTTGCTTTGTACCCTAAAATCATGCTAACAAATCTCACATTTATATCAGTCACATCATTAACTCTTAGAGACCTTCTGTCTGAAGTTGCACTAGTTAAGTTCATTACTAGGTCATTGAAGACCTTCTTGGTTTTGTCTGGTCTATTACCAGTGGATGTTAGCCCTGTTACTGATTTCATAGCTTCCTTTTTTATTTTGTGTACTGAATCAAGCCAAAGAATGAACCATGTACCCTGCTTAAACTATCCTAATCACCTCCTTGGGAAATTCAGGAATGCAAAGGATTTCAGTGAATCCTAGGGTTTCAACAATTTTATGTTCAGGTTTTACATTGCCGAAATTGTCAAATTTAACAATCTTATACATGATTTTGATTTCTTCATCTCTTAATTCCTCTATGTTGCAATGAATATATATTCGGGGATCTTCTACAAAAACAACTCCCTTTGGAATTTGGGAAAAAGCACCTACATTGTCATCTTTCTTGGCTACCTCGGGAACTAGTTGAAATACGGGCCTAGGGCATTTTATAACCTTGACTACTATAGGGTTTGCTATGAATTCAGATGCAGAGGAGGATGCCCTGATAAATACCTTTTCCTGCCTTTAGATGGATTGATTGCATGAAGTGCTTCGCCTCTTTGCTTGAAATCCCTTAGCTCTACAAATTTCGCGCTCTACAAATGTTTGAAATCTTGGTGAAGTGAAATGGAGCCAAAACCATAAATTTATAGTGTTTATTTTGCCATCTACCACATTTAATGCATGCTAGTTAAGTAGTCACTTAACATTGTCTGCCAGTATAGAGGTAATTTCCACCTTCTCACCATTAACTGAGGGAATTATAGCATATGTCTCATTGATTTCCAAACCCTCAAGAAAATTTTCTTCAATTTGATGAAGAGCTTCCTGCCGATGGAGTATCACTCTGTCCTGCCGATGAAGCATTGATTGGTTCTACCAGTGGAGGAGTATTCCCAACAATATTTAGGTCTGACTTTCTAATCCATTGTTTTGAGAATTCTTTCTTAACTTCTTAAACTTTTTCTTTTCCTTTCAAGCTAGAACTTTTGTTGTTTGTCAGTGATCCTTTACTTCTACAGAATTTTGCAATATGCCCAATCTTGTTACATGCATAACAAGTCACATTATTCTTCTGAATAGCTTTCCCATAACCTATGTTGGTTTGTGTTCTACATTGATTAGATAGTGTAAAGCGGAAAAATCGAACCCTTAGTTGTTCTCCCCTCCCCAACTCCAAGGAGAGAGAAGGGGGAGTCACTAGGGTTGATGGTTTTCACTTAGGAGAGACTTTACATTCAAAAGAGGGGTTGAAACACACAAGATCCAATTCCACGCAATGCAAGATTGGATTCTATATGAGTTTCAAGGGTTAAGATAGCAAGGATACCCTCTTTTGTAAAGAAATGTGGAAAGGATGATTGAACTAGGAATGCATGTAAAGTAGGAAAGATTCGCTTATAAACAGAGATAGGGATATGGGATGAAGCTGCGGAACTGGAATTAGCAGTAAAATGTCGAGACGGTGTTGTTCTGCAAATTTGAGTGAAAGTTGACAGGACGATGGCGCCCAGCGTGCACACGGTCCTCCGAAAAATCCGCGAAACGAAGGGGGATCTGTTCGTCTCTGCACAAGGATTCCAGATCTTCAATTACAGCCACGTACCTACAACCTACACACAGAAAAGAGAGGACGATTCGGGGGTTAGGGATGAGGGGTTTTCCTTTAGGTCAAACCCCGGTTTTGGAATTAACCAAGAAATGAGAATGTTGTAAATGTAAATGTTTGTAATGTAAACAAGTATTGATACCTTGTTGTAAGAATGTTTGTATTCTTACATGCGAAGGTGTAATGTATGTAGTATGTTGTATGTTGTATGTGATCTCCTCTTCAATGGTTGAATCCTTGTCTTGAATGCAACACTTAGCCTTGAATGGAGACTTAGAATGATTAATTGCTTGAAGGAATGCTTGAATGCTTGAATGCTTGAATGTTTGAATATCGCTTCCGCCTTTTTTCCATCTCCCAAAATGAGAGAGGAAATGTAGTTTATATACTTGTCAATTAGGGTTAAAAGACTGATTTTCCCAACCTTAGGCCAACCAGGAAATATTATTTTCCAATTTGCAAACTTAAAGACCCGAAGCCCCAAAAGAGACCGGGCCCAAAATAGGGCCAAGGACCAGGGCGCTGGGTGCCATGGTCCTGGGGGACCAGGGCGCTGGGCACCCTAGTCCTGAAGGACCAGGGCATTGGGCGCCATGGTCCCACCTCCAGGGACAGCGGGGTGCAAGGAGGATCAGGCCAGGGTGCTGAAAAATGCAGTTTTTGGTGTCATGAACAAGTTTCGGGGTCTCCATTCAGGTTCAGTGTTGCGCCACCATCGTGAAGACCCAAATGCAGTCGAAATTGCAAGTGTCGCAATTTTAGGACGCTACATTTAGCCCCCACTTTAGCGGGAGTACAAGCGTACGCTCATACTTCCGGTAAAGTACAAGGAAACAACATTGAAAAACTTTCACCACGTCAAGGAGGCAAGATACACCAAGCCCCCAGTGGACTAAGGATCTTACGACTTCGATTGATAGAGTAAAAGGGAAGATCATGAGGGAGAACCATGACTGTCAGTAGTAAGGTTCCCTCACTATGAGTCATGCAAGAAAGATATCAAAAATTTTCAAGGCAAAGCTAAATTTGTCAAGAAATTTTCAAGTATCTTGAAAAGATATGAACGGGATGTATGCCCCCCTATGTTAAAGCGATCGCACATGCCTCACCGGGGGTGATTGCTTTAAGGTAGTGATACATATAAGAAATGAGAAAGGAGCACGTTATCACAAGGATTTAGCCCCCAAGTGTGAGATAAGCCCAAGGATAATAGACACAAAACACAAAGCACAAGGTGACTTCGCTTTCCTCGGGGTCAGTATGCTGTATGATAATTCATGTATATCATATGTATGTATGCATAATTGTTCTTCATTCCCCAATCAAGGAAGGTCACCTAGAAGAAGGGAACACATGTGTCTTTTGAGTCAACATGAGAGAGACCAAAAGAGATCTCAATGTTTTGCATCGTCCTCAAGTAGACAACATTAAGGACAACAAATAGAAGAATGGGAGTAACACATAGAAGAAGTAACAAAAAATCAAGAGAGGAGGAGAGAATCTACTATGCTAATGAAACTAGTCTATCACGTCATCCACCCCCCGATCTTGCTGATCAATATTTCGGGAAGGTAGGAAACACGTTAGAGAAGGAACATCCAACACAGTAGATGGAGCTATCACAAGATCCAAACAAGGGCTATGTTCATACCCCAAGCCACGGTGTTCTTGTCTAGGAGCTAGGATAAGTGCTTTAGAAAATTCGTTGGATAAATGGTTATCAACATCAACATATTCATATTCACTATCAGAATGAACAGGAGTAACATTGTCGTCTATATCATCATCAAGATTTATAAAAATAGGATCTTTAACTCGCACAAGATCAAGACCATCATGCATCTTATGTTTAGGAGATTTTGGCTCAATTTCCAGCTGAGGAGAAAATGGAATAATATTGGCTGAAGGTGTTTTTGGGGATTGCAAAGTTTGAAAAGCAGCTGCTTGAGCTCTAAGATGACGCTTTCGTCGGCGTTCACGTGCAGAACGATTTCGTCTAGTCTTAGTAGGAAGTTGCGAAGATTGAGAAGGAGGAATGTTCTCATCCTTATCACTTGGGTGTTTAGGTTGTGGTCTCTTAGGTTGAATAATAGGAGAAGAGGAAGGTCTCTTCTCTCCATAAGAGGAAGGAGGAGGAACTGCTCCATATAAGGGAGGAATATTCGGTTTAGGAAGGAGACCAAGTCCATCATGACGAGGAGGTATAGGTCTACCTTTAGAAAGTTTATTAGATATAGGCATAGTCACATTCATAGGGATGGGTTGGGAATCTTCTTGAGGAAAGACATTAGTTTTATCTTTCAAAGGAAGAACTTCCTTGTCAAGAACGATAGGAATATCAAGTTTGTGTGTTCTAGGTTCACTTAGAGATAGGATCATATCTTTTTTCCACTTTTGATAAGATTTGAAAAGATGATCACTTCGCGGTGGAAGAGATTGGAATTGTTTAGGCCAAAAATAATCAATAGGAACGCTAGAAGTTCTTTCAGCTGGTTTAAAGAGACTATGATTGACAGTAACAACTTCACCATTATGGGGAAATTTCAAACACTTGTGAATAGGAGAAGCAATAGCTTTCATGGAAGACAGCCAAGGATAGCCTAGCTTCACACGAAATTGTTCAGATGATGGAATAATAGCAAAGTCCACATCAAGGGATTTGTTATGGACCTCAATAGGTAATGTAATAGAACCAATTGCAGGAGAAGAAAATGCATCAAATAGTTTCACAACCACATTTGTTTCATCATAGATCGCTTGATTCAATTGCAAAGTAAAAAGAAATTCTTCAGTAATGATATTAACCATACAAGAAGGATCAATAAGCACTCCACGGCAAGGTGTATTCTTGACTTTTGCAACTATATATAAAGGACCATCAGGTGCCCTGATAGTTTCACTGGAATCAAAGGTGATGGAAGGTTCTTTAGGGATTTTCTGCTGCTCCACAAAGTTAATCACATTCGGAGTCATAGACACAAGATCATCAGGTGAGACAGAGGAATCAGTAGTATCAATCACATTAGAGGTATGAGAAGGCAATAGATCAGTAAAAATATGAAGATTTTGGTTAGGAGGAGCTACAGATGTGTTGCCTTTATCATTCACCCTCTTTTGTAAAGAAATGTGGAAAGGATGATTGAACTAGGACTGCATGTAAAGTAGGAAAGAATTGCTTATAAACAGAGATAGGGATATGGGATGAAGCTGTGGACCTGGAATTAGCAGTAAAATGTCGAGGCGGTGCTGTTCTGCAAATTTGAGCGAAAGTTGATGGGACGATGGCGCCCGGCGTGCACACGGTCCTCTGAAAAATCCACGAAACGAAGGGGGATCTGTTCGTCTCTGCACAAGGATTCCAGATCTTCAATTACAGCCACGTACCTGCAACCTACACATAGAAAAGAGAGGACGATTGGGGGGTTAGGGATGAGGGGTTTGCCTTTAGGCAAACCCCGATTTTGGAATTAACCAAGAAATGAGAATGCTGTAAATGTAAATGTTTGTAATGTAAACAAGTACTGATACCCTGTTGTAAGAATGTTTGTATTCTTACATGCGAAGGTGTAATGTATGTAGTATGTTGTATGTTGTATGTGATCTCCTCTTCAATGGTTGAATCCTTGTCTTGAATGCAACACTTAGCCTTGAATGGAGACTTAGAATGATTAATTGCTTGAAGGAATGCTTGAATGCTTGAATGTTTGAATATCGCTTCCGCCTTTTTTCCATCTCCCAAAATGAGAGAGGAAATGTAGTTTATATATTTGTCAATTAGGGTTAAAAGATTTATTTTCCCGACCTTAGGCCGACCAGGAAATATTATTTTCCAATTTGCAAACTTAAAGACCCGAAGCCCCAAAAGAGACCGAGCCCAAAATAGGGCCAAGGACCAGGGCGCTGGGCGCCATGGTCCTGGGGGACCAGGGCGCTGAGCGTCCTAGTCCTGATGGACCATGGCACTGGGTGCCATGGTCCCACCTCCAGGGACAATGGGGTGCAAGGAGGATCAAGCCAGGGTGCTGAAAAATGCAGTTTTTGGTGTCATGAACAAGTTTCGGGGTCTCCATCCAGGTTCAGTGTTGCGCCGCCATCGTGAAGACCCAAATGTAGTCAAAATTGCAAGTGTCGCAATTTTAGGACGCTACAGATAGGTGTCCAAATCTTCCACAAACATAACATCTCACATTCATTCTGCAATTTTTTAGAGTTGTGACCAACTTTGTTGCATTTTGAACATTGACCAGTGGGTGTGTTGATATTTTGATAATTTCTAGATCTACATTCATTTTCTCTATGACCATACTTATTACAGTTAAAGCATTTTCCATTGAATTTATAAGCATTAGGTTGTCTTACTGGTTTTCTATGATCCTGTGTATTTGCAGTACTGGAGCTTTCACCAACTTCAAAGCCAATTCCAGAAGTGTCACCTTTAGGTTTTTGATTTTTCAGAAAGTTACCAAGTTCCTCTGAGCTTTTCTTGAATTTTTCTTTATGTTGATTTTCAGTATCTAGTTCTCTTTCCAAGACTTCTTTCTGCCTCATCAGTTCATTGGAGTCACTCTGAGTGTGCATCAAATCTGTCTTCAATAAATCATTTTCATAGCTAAGTCTTGTGTTTTCATTTGCTACATCACTTAGTCTTCTAGTCAAATCTTCTTCATTCTTTTTTCTATCTTCAATTTCTTTACAAAATCTCATAGTCATATCCTGCATCTCATTCTTTGTTGTCATGTTCTCTTGTTTCAGCTTATTTATCACATCATTAAGTGATTCTTTTTCATCATTCTCATTTTGCATCTTTTCACAAAGTTCTCTTCTCTTGTTTCTTGAAATAGTAAGATTTTCTTGAAATGCCTGAATGATATCCTAATCTGCCTTTAGATCATCTTCTAGTTTGATATTTTTCAATTTCTTTGCATCATAGTTTGAAAGAGCTGCTTCTAGTTGCTTCATCAGATTTTCCATATCTACCTGTGTCAAGATCTTCCTCAAGTTGTTAGGCTTCTAAAAATAGAGGACCAAGCTCTGATACCAATTGTTAGGATTCCCACAGATACTGAGAGGGGGGGGTGAATCAATATCTGTAGACGTCTAAAACTGGTCAACGCTTGCGGAGTCATATTTTAACATTGGCACATTGCCTTATTTTAGGTTTTTACGTCACATTAACATTTCTTCTATGTTGTGTACTTGGTCTTTATCATTTGCAAGCATCGAGTCCTTCTTCTGCATTCTTCATTTGTCTCACTTTCAAACTTGGTCTTGTTGATAACAATCTTCAGTCATGATTTTGATCGATCTTATCCTATCGCATCAATGTGCATGTTAATTTGTCATCATCTTGGACATCGTCAATCCTAATTAGGGTTTTGTCCTCTTTTCAATTTTGTCATCTTGCAATCGATTCATCATCGATCCTTGTCCTCTGGTCAAATTGTGATCAATCTTGTCATCTTGCGATCGATTTGTCATCGATCGTTGACATTTTCAATCTTGTCATTTTGCAATCGATTTGTCATCGATCGTTGTCATTTTCAATCTTGCGATCGATTTGTTATCGATCGTCGTCCTTCTCAATCATGTCAATTTGGATCAATTTGTCATTGTTCCTCGTCAATTGGTGCATTTATCAATCAAATCGTTTGTCAGCATTGGTCCTTTGTTAATCAAAATCATGATCGAATCGACATCAAATCAATCTTACATCAAGACCTAATTGTCGTCCTTGCATTTCTAATTCATCTTCCAAGGTTTTATGATTTATTCATTTAATCTTGTTTGTCATTTTTCCCTCTAGGTTAAATAATTTATTTATTTATTTATCCTAAGTCTTCTTGTCACAATTAAATATTTGTTTAATTGGCTAATTAATTCTTCCTCTTTTTGTGAATTAATTAATGAATGAAAAATTGTTAATTAATTCACTTATTTTTCTAATTTCATCAATTTACTAATTTCTCCTAATTCCTAATTTTCTAATTTTCATCAATTTTCTAATTTCCTAATTTCTAATTCATCTAATTTTCAATTTTCTCCTATATTTCCCCTAATTTCATGGGAATGACATAGCAATTTGTCATAATTTGTCATAATTGACAATCAATCAATTTTGACATAGCAATTTGTCATAATTATCGATCAATCAATCTTGCATAGAAAGTGTCAATTTGTCATAATTTGTCATAATTGTCATTTTTGATTTAAAATTTCCTTTCAAATCTCCTCATGCTAATCTTGTCTTTTCTCCAATTAATCTATAAATTGGATGAATTTCTTCAATCAAAAGGCCGAATCAATCACGCTTCTAGTACCCTTATGTTGTTGTCTCGTCTTGACAATCTTGCTTTCACATTATGCTTATGCACTTGAAGGTGAGATCCACAAAACAAAAGCAATTTGAAGGAGAAAGAAGGACAATGGAGCCACATGAAGGAGACATCTACATTTGGTTTGCTTAGATTTCATTTTGAATGTCTTGTCTTCATGTTTTCATTGAATGTAATTAGGATTTGTCACTGCATTTTAGTTTTCGTGATTGAACTAGTCCAATTTGCTATTTGCTTTGATGATCCTCAATTTCCTAGCTACAATATCTAACCGGTGAATTGAATTTCTTAACTTAAAACATGTAGAACATATTATAACAATGTACCGGTATGCAAGAAATAATGCAATAAACAGAATTAAAAGCAACCACATGAAAAAAACACCATAACACAATGATTTAACGAGGAAACCCGGTGTGGGAAAAATCTCGGTGGGACTTGTGAGCCACAATATTCACTTACTGGCCAATAAGAGAATATTACTGCTACAAGAGGGCCCTATAGATGTAGGAAGGCTGACTGCCTAGAGCTCACTACTCAAAGGGAAGTCTGACTGAGACAATGATGGATTATACAAATCTAGTATCTTGTACTGTTTCAAAATAGCATCTATAATGCCAGATCCAGTACTGGTTTCTGCTCTGCTTCTTACATAAACCCTTAACCTATAATTTGCATAATAGGTCTACCTTATTTTGCCTAAAAATGTTCTTCTATCTTACTTCCTTCTTTTTTTAAATGTTCTACAATGATCTCTCTTATATAAGAGTCATTTTACAATGATGCCAAGTTGGCTTACAAAAGATTTTACAATAATAAACAAAATATAATATAACAAAAATACTGTCGGCCTCTGTGTCGGTATGCTTCCTTTTTTTGCCAGTGTCAGTGGTCTGAGTGCCGGTGTAGAGTCTGATCTTGCTAGTGCTAGTGTAATGCCTTGTCGGTGCCATAGGATTGTAAGGTTACCATCAATGACAAAACCTTCAATCACCTACAATGTCTCATTGGAGTGTGCATATGCCAACAATAAAAAGGTTCACAGTAATCTAAATCTGAAGCACTAAAATGCCTGCACTCGCACTAAAAATGCATGTGCACATAGTGAACAAATAGAGATAACAAACTTTCAAAATATGCTAAGCAAAAAAAAAAATCAGGATATGCCAGGCAGTCGCGCTGATGCGCCTTCAATCACACTGATGCGCCTTTGATCACGCTGATGCGCCTACGCCCGTGCTGAAGTAGGTTTTTTTTGTCGTGTTGAAGTCGTGACGCTCGCGCTGGTGTGCAGTCACTCGCGCTATTCTGAAGCCTGTGTCTTGCAACTCACAAAAACTCACAAAGAACTTTAGTCTTTAGGGACGTGGGTCCCACCGGGCGTGCAAAAATGAAGAGGGGAAAATAATTAGCAAGGTGAATTCAAGTGGTTAGTGCACAAATAAAACATTAAAAGATGTTAAAACATGAAACATGCATAAAAACCACATAAAGACATGAATAAGATGCATATACCTTGCAAACCTTTACCTCTCCCTCGGATTGAGCCTTTGGTGAAGTTGAATAGCGCCTCTCTCTACAACTTGATTGGATGGGCTCCCCTTGCTTGCTTGATGTGGATGGCTCTCCAAATGTGCACAATATGATTGATGGGAGGATGAGATGGATGGATAAATGACTAAGTGATGGATGAGTATGGATTTGGCTATAGTTTGGATGCTTTTATGACTTTTTTGAACTCAAATGGGTAGCATAAGATTGTTAAAACTTGGAGGTGATCAATGAAGGGATGGAGTCCTCAATTTATAGGAAGAGGAGAGGAAGAATGGATGGCTAGGATGGATTCAAGATGAAGGGCTAGGATTGCTTGTGAGCTCACACAAGGCCCAAGAGAGGGTGTGGAGACCAAGAGATATGCCTTAAAGGCATTTCTTGTCTCCACAATCCACAAGGTGCATTGGGAAGACTCCCAAGGTACCTTGGGAAGAACAAGGTGCATTGGGAAGACTTCCCAATGTGCCTTCAGAAGAGCAAGGGATGTGACATTCCTTGGAGAATGGAGAGGAGGAATTAAAAATTTCTCCAAAAAGGGATAAGCATAGGGATTGGAGGAATAAGAAGGAATTAAAAATTCCTTGGGAGAGGGGATGCCTAGAGGAATGTGAGATCTTGAAAATCTCACATTCACCTAGGAAAAGAGCATTTAAAGCTAGTGGTTGGATGGAAGGGACAAGAGGTTGACTTTGTGACTAATCATGATGATTAGTCACTAGCAACTCATTAGGAAGGGGATTAGAGGAAGTGTTAGGTGGGATTAGGATTTGTAGGAGCATTTGACTAGGAGAGAGAATGAGTGGAGGAAATTAAAAATTAGAAGAATAAGGTTAAGTGAGTTTAGGGAGTTTCTAAAAGAATTTATTAGGTTAATGATGAATTAAGAAGATGATTTGTAGGAATTATGTAGGTTAACTAATTAATTGAAATTAATTAGCCAAGAGGAAGATTTGTGAGGATTTAATCTTTTAGAAGATTAAAGAAAGGGATTGATTTATTAAATAAATCAGTCACATACTATAGTGTCAATATTAATTATATTTAATTAATATTGAGGAGAATTTGAATTAACATAATTAATTAATTAACTATGTGAGGAATTAAAAATAATTAAAAATAATTATTTTTAAGTGTCTACAGTAGTCAATCCCATCCTGTCCAATCTCATCCCTGTAAGAACCTTGTCTTGTACAGCAAGCCAAGCAAATGCACCTGCCTTTGGAAGGCAAGCCAAATACTAGAACAATTTAAAGGGCCAAGAAGAAAAGTCCTTAGCTGGCATAAGGGAATTATATCTATCTTTCATAGAGTATTTGCCAGATGCACTCTTAGTCCAAATACGCTCATCTTCCCTCTCAGACAAGATGATAACTCTATCTTTGAGGATATTACAAAATTGTACTTTCAAACTGAGATCAACATTCAGATAGTCAATTGACTTACATTTAGCCATCTTCACATGACCTTTTTGTACAATATGAAAATAATCAGACAAAAAAATCCCCCATCTAACCAAAAGGATTGATTTTAATGGGGTCCAATCCCTAATGGAATCCAACGGACAATAACCATTCCAAGCATCATCCCAAAATCTAGTTTTATTACCATTATGCACAACCCAAGAAAGATGGGGCAACAAGACACTTCTACATTTCACCAAAAAATTCCAAATAGCCGACCCCTGGGACAAACTCGAGGCACAAAAAATAGATTCTCTTACCCCATTATTAAAATACTTGGAAAACATGATCTTATCCCAAAGGGAATCTGGTCTATCATACAATTTCCAAACTAGCTTAGCCCTCAGGGCCAGATTCTGATTCTCCAAACTTCTAATTCCTGACCCCTCAAGTTTTTTAGGAAGACAGACCTTATCACAAGCTAGCAAGGGGATCCTACCTTTCCCATCCTTACTATTGTTCCAAAGAAAGGATCTTAGAGTATCCTTTAAACTAACAAGAACAGACTTTGGAGCTTTGAGAATTGACATTAAGTAAATTGGCACCGCATTCAACACAGACTTAATCAGAACAATTTTCCCTACCATGGTAAGCCATTTATGGTTCGAGGACAAGATTTTCTTTGAAACCCCTATAATCACTTTATCCCAAAAGCCCACCTTGTCATTTTTTACAAAAAAGGGGATCCCAAGGTAGCTGCGAGGAAAATCCCCAAGTTGGAAACCCCAAAACTTCTGAAGCCTACCTTGAATCAAGGAGTGAGTGTTTAAGAAGAATATCTAAGACTTGTCCTTATTGGCCTTCTGTCTAGAAAATGAAACATAATTCTTAATCACTTGATCAATAATTCTATCCTCCTTCAAAGATGCACCGCCAAACAAAAGGGTGTCATCAGCAAAAAGGCAATGGGAAATCCTTTGATCAAAATTTTGAATTTTTATCCCCCTCCATAGACCACTCAATCGAACTACTCTAGTTGCCCAACTCAAAGCTTCAGCTAGTAATATAAACAAGAAAGGGGATACCCTTGCCTCAAACCCCTAGAAGAATGGAATAACCCACAAGGAGACCCATTAACAAGAACCAAAAATCTAGCTGAGGAGATGCATTACATGATCCATTTTATCCAAGCCAACAAGAAACCCAGCCTTGACAAAACAAATTTTAATGCATTCCATTCGACCTTGTCATAGGCCTTCATCATATCTAGCTTTAGAATCATGGTAGGACATTTCTGAACTGATATCGAATGAAGAACCTCATGAGCAACTATTGCCCCTCTGTTGTTTCCCTTTTTGGAACAAAACCTCCTTGCTCTAGGGAAATAATTTTCGGTAAAAGTTTAGCCAATCTCATAGAAATCACTTTTGCAAAGATCTTGTAGAGGGTATTACATAAAGCTACAGGACAAAAATCTGCAAAAGTTTTATGGTCCTCCTTCTTAGGTATAATGACTATCAGGGTAGTATTCATTTCCTTAAGGATCGACCTATTACGTCTAGCTTCCTCAAGAGCCAAAATAACATCCAGTCCCACAAAATCCCAACATTTCTAAAAGAATAAAGGAGTGAATCCATTAGGCCCAGGTGCCTTGTCTTAATTCATAGCAAAAACAGCCCCCCTAACCTCTTCCAATGAAAAAGGAGACATTAACATTCTATTGTCATCAGGAGAAATTAGGGAGGGAATGTGAGATAAGATATTGTGAGAGACATCATTACTCTCAGATGAAAGTAGATTCTTAAAAAACTTTACTGCTTCACTAGAAATGTCCTCTGACTCAAAAAGAATATTCCCATGGTAGTCCTGAATACAAGTAATCCTATTCCTAGCCCTTTTTAGTTTAGTGGTAGAATGGAAAAAAATTGTATTTTTATCCCCATCAGCTAACCATAGCTCCCTAGATTTTTGTCTCCAATATACCTCCTCTCTCGCCAAAATTTCTTCTAACTCACTCTTAAGAGACTTAATTTCATCAAACACCCTAGAGCCCATACCATGCAGAATCACATGCCTATTCAATACATCAATCATATCCAAGATCCTTTGCTTCTCTTCAAAGATATTCTTAAAATGCAGAGAATTCCACTCCCTAATATTTTTCTTTAAAAATCTGATCTTCTTAACAATCTGAAACATCCTAGACCCTCTAACGAATGGAGCCTCACCCCACCATTGTCGCAGGAGGGTTACAAAAGAAGGATCCCTAAACCAAATGGGTTCAAACTTAAAAGGCAATTTATGAGAAGATCTATCTTTTAAAACAGAGAGGAAAATAGGAAAGTGATCTGACCCTGTCAAAGGAAGGATAGAAGAAAAAAACTCAATATCTGAATCAAACCAATTGGACGAAAGTAAAAATCTATCCATTCTCTCTACAATTTGAGAGAAATTATTCCTCATGTTTGTCCATGTGAAAAGACCATTATTTGGCTTACAATAAAAAAGAGACATATTAGAAATGAATGCATTAAAATCATCCATGGATTTCTTATTAGGACAAATACCCCCTGTCTTTTCATCCAAATCTAGAATTGCATTGAAGTCCCCCCAAAAATAATAAAAGAATGATCCCTAAAGGGGGATGAAACCCTTATGAGTTCTCGCCAAAGGTTGTATTTAGCCAAGACACCCGAGGGGGCATAAATATTAAACAACCATACTTTAAACATAGAATTTTTGTAAGACACTAACGATAACATCCAATTTGGAGCAGAAGCAACCAATTCTACATCAACCACAAAATAATTCCATAACAAGGCCAAACCCCCCGATGCCCCAGAAGTCGGGCATGACAAGAATTTCCACCTCTTCCAAGAGGAAAAAACAAACTCAGAAT
Organism: Cryptomeria japonica; assembly: GCF_030272615.1. Lineage (NCBI taxonomy): Eukaryota > Viridiplantae > Streptophyta > Pinopsida > Cupressales > Cupressaceae > Cryptomeria > Cryptomeria japonica. The sequence goes on along the minus strand of NC_081411.1, from coordinate 755,756,743 downwards.
TCTCCAAAGAGAGCTTAGTCTCTTGAAGCATACCAATATCCCACTTAACCAAGTCCAATTGAGATTTGATCAAGCGTCTCTTGTTAGGGGCATTTAAGCCCCTAACATTCCATGAAATAATCCTCATTGCCTTCGAGGGGAGGTCGACACTCCCCTCTTTTCATCCTTAGGGGAAGAAAAATTCTCCCCAAAGATTTATGTAAGCTCCTCTTAACCGCCACAGATCTAGTGACCGGAGGACTAATTAAGCACTTCTTTTTCTTTTTGATGGAGCTTGAGAAATGCCCAATATTTTTACCCTTGTCCAAAGACAAGGTTGAGAACTTCTTACCCTTGGGAGAAGCAGACAATACTTGTTGTATGCCTACATCAATTTCCAATTGTGTTTTACAATTTTTTGGAGGTCTACCCCTTCCCAGAGACACAACAAGGATAGGGAATTTCATCTCAACTTGGGCAATAGGAGGGCCTATAGGAGAGAATGACATTTTAACTAAAGGTGACCAAGGAGAAGACACCAATCCCAAGGGTTCCACTCAATTTGAAACATCTTGAGTAACATTATTATTAAGGACCTCAAAAGGATTAAAGGAAGGGGAAAGAGGTAAACTCTTATGAATTAAATTCAAGTCATTCTCAATAGAACACACAATCCTATATGAAACCTCCTCCTCTAACTAAACCTTGTTAGTATTGAGAAAATTCTCAAATTGCTAAACTGTATGTACATCTAGAGAAATATCTAGAGACTCCCGAGGCTTGCCAAACCCCAGATTAGGCTTACTATATGCTAATTCTTTTAATTTTTGAATTAAGAAAGTATCATCATGACTTAAGGGAGTAGACTTAATAGGGGAATTATCCCCTACACCTCCAATATGTTGTGGAATATTCATCTGAACACCCGGCCCTTCTAAGGAACCGGAGACCTTATCACCTATATTACCATCTAGCCCACCCTCTAGAGCAGAATTACAATGATTGGGACCTTGGGGGGAGGGAGGAGTAATCTTACCAACAAAATTGCCACCCTGATCCTGACAAACATTCTTAGAATTAATAACCCCTTCCAATCCAGCCAGATTTAAATTGTTCAAACCACTCTCCACCTTGTCAAAGGAGGCATTATGGAGAGATTGATCAGCATTATTTCCTTGGATACCCTCCTTTGCCTTAGAATCAAGAGACAAATGGATAGAAGGGGCTTTAGCAAGAATAGGGTTCACAGGAACATCAAAGCTATCCTTATTATATGTAACAAATTTGAAATTATTATTACGAAAATCCAAGAACAAAGGGGCATCCACAACAATCGAGTTTTGAGTAAGGTCATTATCCAACTTATCAATAGATTTTTTCCAAATTCCCTCATTTGACTTGATATTACATGAAATCGGGCACACAGAAGTAGGGGAAACCAACACACAAATTTTTATCAGAACCTTCCCTTCCACAAAGTCAAATTTAGATGTCAAAAACTTCCCAAAATTATCTCCTATCGATTTCAAAACTTCTGGGTCCATGAATTCGAAGGGAAGTTTAGGCAATCCAAACCAAACCGGGATATTTTTAGGCTTGACCCATTCTGGGACAAAAAAGGGCTTCCAAGCAGAGACCATAATTAAATTATTGCCAAACCAATGAAACGGATTCACAAGAACACCATCCCTAACATGAGGGGATTCAAAGACAAATACACAGGAATTCATTGATAATAACTGAAAATAAACTAATGTAGACCAACGTTTTCTCAATTTAGAATGCAACTTAGACAAATTGGTTTGAGGACCTCAGAATTCCCCCAAGAGTGCAATAGAGTGTAACCTCAAAGCCCTTTCTACCACAAAAGAACCTCTATAATAAAAGCATGGAAGCGGGAACCATACCTCTTTCATCGAGGCTTCATCAGCTTTTTTACCTTTTACCAGACCTGAAGCAAAGCGGACTTTATTACCCATATTTACTGCATCCTTGCCAGTGATATCAAAAGTGCCCGCTGGTTTGAAAGACACAGATGCCCTAGAAGTATCCATGGTTCCTATGGCCACCACTTGAGCAAACGACCGCTTATCGCCACTAGAAATATCCTTTTGTTTCCAAAGATTATTATTTCCTAGACCATTTCCATCCTGAGCTCGCAGATTAAAGCTTCCCTTAAGACGACGCAATCGTGGATATCTCTTAAAAAACCCCTGAAAGTATCTCAAAACTGGACGAAAAATCTTGCAATGACTGCCTGCCTATGGAGCCCTATCTTCCCATCTCCCTTTAGAAAATACCCATTGAGGCACATGTGGTGGATCCTCCCATGCCACATCTGCCCAAGCACCGAGTTGCCTCCTGTCACTCATTTAATATTCTTACCTCAATTTTTGGTGGGGGGTTGGTATAGAATATATTTTATTGGAATATTTTGATTGGCAGATATTCTTCTATAGTTTTGAATGAGATTATATTTATTGTCTTTGTTAGCATTTTTGTGGGTGTGCTTCTAGATATCTTTTTGTGACTTTTGAATTTAAGAATTGCTTGGAGGGAGAATTGCTTGGTTGGGTGAAATTTTGGAAATCTTGTTGGTTTGTAGTTTTGCTCTTCTATGAATGCATTGATGGACTTGAAAAGCACTTAGAGGGGGGTGAATCAGTGACACCAAAACAAATGCTACTTTAAACACAGATCGGTAGATAAACTTAACAAGTTTGTTAAACAATATGCATGCAATTAGAAATGATATAACAACATCTACAATAAGTAAAACATCCACCATAACACAAGTGTTTATACGTGGAAAACCCAAATTGGTAAAAACCATGGTGAGATGGAACTCACAAGTTAACTATCTACAGTAATACATAACTAGCCGGTTAGAGTCTAAAAAATGCTCTTCTAGGAGCGAATCCTGTTAAAGATCTCAAAGCTTATTTAAAAGCTAGACCCTGTAAAAGGTAGTACCTTGTAAGAAGTAACCTCGGTGGAGGATTTTTGAATCCAAACTAATGGATCACCTGGTTAGAGGATTTTTATAATGAATCTTGTTAGAGCTTACCCGGTTAGGGGATTTGATTGTTGCAGTGATTAGAAAACAACAGGTAATGTGATCTAGTGATAGCACAACTTGCTTGGATAGATCCTTTTCTACGCACATGACACTTCTTTACCAACATACTCTGCGATTTAACACTTCTGCCTTCGCACATAACATATCTCTTTCGCTCATACAAAATCATTCATTATGATGTCAATATATAGACATTTAGATTTCATGTCGGCCTCTAGAAATCATAAGACAATTACCTAGGTGCAGTGTATCTAGTCAAGTGATCATAACTCATCACAAAAATACTGCCAAAAATTGTTAGCAAGGATAACTCATCACGATTTGTGGTAACTCATCACACGATCAATGAATACCGGTTGGAACAATCAATACCGGTTGGAGTTAAACATAGAAAATGTTTATCCTTCATGCTCCTGTGATAATCTCCGTTGGATCTTCATGTTGATGTCAAGTTATGTATAACCACTGCTTGTCTCCATGTATATATACCGGTTGTTACCAAGTACTGGTTAGGTATAAACCTATAGTATACTGGTTGTAGTATAAACAACTTTGAAGTTACATCAGTAGACAATATGAACATATGTGTGTTTATGTGTTTCATCAATGACAACATATGATGAATTCATTACAATCATCATCAAGCCAACAATCTCCCCCTTTGGCATTGATGGCAAGACTTAGAAAATTTTACAGTAATACCGCTAAGTGTGCTTCCAAACATTTATACACATATACACATACTCCCCCTTACAACATGCATCATACAAAATTTTCAAAAACACACATATATCTTTCTACTCCCCCTTTGACAATAATGCCAAATCAAAAAGAAATATATATATATATATATATATAGAAAAGTTTGTATCAAAATGTTCTACATATACAAAAACTTGAAAAACTGAACCAAGATTCATGCATTGGCAAGTCTCATGAAAATAACATTAAAGTTCATCTTCAATTGTGATATGGCATGTTTCCATGTCTCCAGTATGTTCTCAGTGTACTCAAGTGTAGACATAATTTGTGTATGGAACTCTTCCATGGAATCAAGTGTATAGGTTTCTGGAGTAGCTAAAATAGCTTTTGCGTTCCTGTAGTCTCTTTGCAGTAGGTCCACTTGGGATGTGAGTAGAATATTCAATTCCTTCAGTGACCGGAGTCTTTTTACTTTCTCAAGATCATAAATATCCAATCTGTTGTGCAAATCATCCACAAATTTGCTAAAAGAAAAAATAAAATCTTGAAGTGGTAAATATGCAATGCATATCTTCTCTAGCTCTCTCTCTGTTTCAGTTTACTTGTTAGTGATATTAGAATAAAAGAATGAAGCATTAGAAGTAGATGCAAGATATCTCCCTCCTGTTTCAATAGCATTTCTTACTAAATCCTTTTTAAGAGATAAAGAAAGTTTTCTTGTATCAATCTCTTTCATAAGCTGATCTCCGTACTTCTTCCTGTAACTCTTCGCAGCATAAGTTTGTGCTTCTTCTTCAAGTGACTTAATTTGGTTAGATGCATCAGCAACCAATTGACCAATTTTTCTAATAGGGGTTGTTAGATGTCTTGTAGTAGTTTCTAGTAGTAGACTTGATAGAAAAGCTACAGCATTCTGAATCATTTCAGCTTCCATTCTTTTCTCTTTAAGTCTCTTCTTGTGTGCCCTAGATTGCATGATAGTTGCAATCTGAATGATTTCAGATGCACTCATATTGTCTACATTTATAGGCTTTAAGATGCCCAATGAGTTGAATCATCATCTTCATCAGTCTGCTGAATGACTAATTTTTTTGCCAGTTCAGAAGATGTTACCTTAACAATTGCTTTCTCTTGTCCTTTCTCTATTTCCTATTCAGAAATATGTGTGCCAACATTTTCATTAGATTCCTTTTGAGTATTCTGTGAAACCGGTGGGGATTGGAGTTTCTCAGGTTGTTCCTTTGTTGGTGGACTATCCACTCCTGGTTGAGTTGTCGGTTTCTCAATGGAAGTTGTTACTACTTATCAAGTTTCCATTAGTTTTTATATTCAAAGTCATACTATATATTCTAGTCAGTTAGCACTACCGAATCATGCATTCGGTACACACAGAGAAGTCGGTATGCACAGTCTAGTTTGTTACTGTATATGGTGAAAATGGATAACAATAATAACGACATTGAAAGGCTAAATGAATTCAACCACAAAACCCTAGCCTAACAACAACAAAGATCCACCATAACATATGAAGATTATCTATGACAATGCAAATCAAATGAAATCACAAAGATTATACCATCACATGTCGAATAGGGTTTTGATCTCCATTCTTCCTATCTCCATTGATCTTGCTTGATATATTTGCTCTCAAATTTTATGTGCACAAGAGCTCAACAAAGAACGGAATGTGGTTGCAAGTAGGATTGTAGTGTAGTCAATTGATCAAGTAGTTATGTCATTAGGGTTTGATAATGAAGGAAGCATCTCCTTATATAGAAGACACTATATGAAATGGAGGGATAAGATTGAGAGGTGTAAAAGGAGGTCGGCTAAGATTAGAGGGTAGGTAGAGGAAATAATAAAATAATGAAAGGGGTAGGTAGTGTAGGAATTAAGAGATGAATGACATGTGTCATGGGTAGAAAAGGCTAATGAATTAATTAAATAAATAAAGATTTATTTAATTAATAGAAGAAGTGGGATCAATTAAATAAATAAAATATTTATTTAATTTAGGAAAAGGATAATTTAAATAAATAAATGTATTTATTTAAATGAGAAATAAGGCTAGAAGAGGATAAATGAATTAATTAAATAAATAAAGATTTATTTAATTAATAGAAAAATTAAGCTTAGATAATTAAATAAATAAAATATTTATTTAATTAGACTGGACAATTTTGGGTGTCTACATTTTGCCCCTTTTTGAGACAATGCGGCTTGTCATGTTGTTTCAAAGAAGATAAGATGAACTAATATAGAGTTGCCCCAAGACGGGAATGATATGCCCCCTTGAGAGATTGGATGAAAATGTCAGAAAAGATTGCAGACAATCTCTCGATAAGAAAGACGGGATAGAATGGAATGACCGGATAAAGTGACAGAATCACGAGATAATGAAGACTGACTCGGGAGACTAGGGCTAGGGTAGTCTATAAGATAGACCACGAGGGGAAAACATCCTCATTGTCATCTACACATCCAAGAGGTTAGAGTGCAGAGCGAAAATAGAGTAGCAGTAGTCAGCAGCGATGGCCTTCATTCATAGATTCGATCGCGTTCGCTGATTCTAGAGGCCAGCAGAGGCAGGAGAGCCGGTAAGTACCACCAAACCTCCTCGTACTTTGACCCATTTAATATTGTCATTAATGCATGGTAGGTAGAGCAATAAATGTGCTTAGACTAGGGTCCAAAAAATGTCCAAAAACGTCCAGGCGCATCTGCGTTGGTGTCAGGCGCATCTATGCTTGCGAGGCACGTCTATGTTTGTGCCAGGCACGTCTGCGTTTGAAACCGCGTCTGTGCCAAATGCGGCCGCGTTTGTGATGGGTAGGCGTGTCTATGCCAAGAAGGCACGTCTATGTCACCCAGGCGCGTCTGTGCAGAGCATAGGTACGTCTGTGTTTGTCAGGCGCGTCTATGTTTTTTAGGCGCGTCTGTGCAGTCTTTGAGCGCGTTTATGTCAGGTAAGCGCGTTTGTGTCCAAAAATGTGAATTTGTGTCTTCTAGGTCAAATCAACAGTTATGTGATGAACATACGCTGTCGATTGGATAAGCTGCTGAGAGGATACACTCAAGAAAGTCCTCTAGGAAGACTAGGATAGATCAAGGCACTTTGTGATGAACAGTGAGTACCAAGATAGAGTACTTTGTGATGAACAGGTTGTACTAAGAAATGAGCAGCACTTTGTGATGAACAGTGAGTGCAAATGTGAGTAACACTTTGTGATGAACAGGGAGTGTCAAACATGTAGTACTTTGTGATGAACAGGGAGTACCAGTAGGATAGAAGCAACACTTTGTGATGAACAGTGAGTGTCACTAGGATAGATAGCCATATGCATTTAGATAAAAAGTAGCATTTTGTGATAAACAGGGAATGCCACTATGACTGACATGATTGATTTGCTTGACTGCAGGAGTATTTGTCGATGTTGGAGTCATGGGAGAGATTCCCATCTACTCAGAGGTTGCGACCTGAGCTGACAGCCGAGGAGTGAGCTGCTATTGAGGCGATGGGATTGAGACATGTTCTATATGTGCCTGAGTTTCGGGCGAACATGGGACTATTGACTGCGCTGGCAGAGAGATGGCACTCCGAGACATGTACTTTTCATTTGTTGATGGGTGAGATGACAGTCACCCTCGAGGATGTATACAGGATCTTGAGGATACCGATCGATGGGGAGCTAATCCCATACAATCGAGATGGAGATAGGGAGGCCCTAAGATGAGTATTCCAGGACCCAGGACTGGAGATGAGGGCAAGACATGTGGCATGGGACACGATGACAGCCACAGAGCTAGCACTGCTAGCAGTGGTAGGAGGATCAATCAGTGGGTTCCTGTGTCCAGATAGGGCAACACGGGGGTTGGCTATGGGTTGGGGAGGAGCACTAGAGACACTGGTGACACAGCACACCAGATATGCTTGGGGACCGTGTGTGCTGGCACACCTCTACTATGAGCTGCATCAGTTTGTATACCATGGATTAGTGGGTTTGGGCTGTGGGGTGACATTATTGCAGGTGTGGGCTTATGAGCATCTGCCAGTGATGAGGCCGATACACTTTAGAGGCAGGGAACATGGACGTAGTTTTGTTCACTTGTATGATATGATCATGTCACAGCCATGGATTGGCAGGTTGGAGCACTGGCAGCGAGTGATAGATGATATTGATGTGGTCATATGGAGGCCATATCTGGGATGCAAGTAGTGGGAGGACGATGCAGTTGAGCTTCCCTACACCTTCCAGAGTAGGTATTTGATTGGGGGGATGCCCTATGTGCTGGAGAGGCAGCTAGTGGACAGGGTTGGCTGGCAGTTTGGTAGGATCCAGAGGATGCCACGGGGCTTAGGCATGTATGCACAGACTGTGAGAGATCAAGCACAGTTTGGGCCCCTATTATCATATGATCAGGCAATTACGCAGCTGGTAGAGATGATGCCCCTACCCTGGGACATGTGGCCAGAGATTGAGGATGCCGACATGGATGCCGAGTATACAACATACTGGGTAGAGCATCCATTCCCACGCCTGACGGATCTGGGAGAGCCATTGGATGGAGATGGGGGTGGAGATGATGATGATGGTGGAAGTGATGGGGGCAGAGACTGGCGGAGGAGGAGGGGAGCAATTGGAGAGAGGAGGGTTGCACCTCGGAGGGAGGGTGGAGAGGAGAGACAGGCTCGGGTGGTAAGGGGTCGCAGTGGATTGCCGCTATAGGTGCCAACAGCACAGGGTCCCAGATAGGTATAGGAATAGGGACAGGGACAGATACAGGGACAGCTACCAGTATAGGCACCAGTATAGGTACAGGGACAGGCACAGAGGTAGGCACCCATACAGGGGGAGCCATAGGTAGAGGCGGAGGGGCTGACGTAGAGGAGGATGAGCTGATAGAGCTGAGGGAAATCTGCCAGGGACAGGCAGATGAGATCCAGGAGTTGGAGAGGGAGAGGGATTGGCTCAGGAGGAGGCTCAGAGATACTGAGCGGGAGCGAGATCAGGCTATTCAGCATTATACAGAGGCTGAGACAGCACTAAGGGCCGGGAGATAGGCAGCAGAGGACACAGGGGCAGGATATGCTTATGTCCTACGGGCAGGGGAGGAGATTGCCTACTGGCGGGATCTCTATTATGGTGCAGTGCCAGCGGATCAGCGGGCGAGGAGCTTCCATAGACCGTCGCATACAGCGACAGCTACGGGAGGGAGTCAGAGGAGACAGGCATCGAGTGGTGGGGTTATGGGTCCTCCACCACCACCAGATAGAGGAGACAGGATGGATGATCCTGGGGCGGGTCCTTCAGGGGCTCAGATTCCATCGAGGCCAGGTGGCTCCGAGGGAGGGAGTTCATCATAGCCATAGAGGGCTCCCTATGTATCGGTATTGTACCATTTTTGTATGATGATGTAGACACCTGTGGGTGCTTTTGTAGCCATATGATTTTGACATCATTGTATCATGACACTTTTATGATTATATATATGAGATGATTCATCTTTGCGGCAGCTATATGCATGCGTACCTATGTGATGAGATGTTCTTATGTGATGCTTATGATATGGATGCAAATATGTATATGATGCAATGCAATATATATTTTTTCTTTTCTTTTATGTTTTATATGTGTATGCATGATGCAAATGTGAATGTATGTAATGCAGATGAATATCATAATGCAAATGTAAATTGTGCTAACAGGTGTTGTGTGCAGGATGTGATGCAGTTGCGATATCTATATGTATGTATGAAATGCTTATGTGTGGTAATGCAGGTGCAACTACATGAAATGCAAATGTTTTTGGTATGTCATTATACTCAGTCATGTGATAGCAGGCTACACAGACTCAAGAAGGACGATGGAAGTCAATCAAGAAAGGGGGATGGAAGACAAAAGATATGAAAGTGAAAGAGCTTCTTGTGCTTTATCATCATTGAGCTTTATTATGGCAAGTAGGTTATGACAATTGAGGTATATGTTCGACCCAGAAAGTCATTGTACCTGTTTGCATGGAGATAAGACAGTTGCAAACAAGGAATGCCCCAGTTGATACTAGACTCACAATGTCCTCATATCCTTGGACAAGTCATAGCATTACTAAGAGACAATCCACAGACAGCAAATACAAATAGGTGACGATACCCCATCCTCGCCTTTCTAGTCAAAGACATCCTGGAGATAGAATCTCTAGTCAGAGACATCCCGGAAAAGCTAAAAGATATGTCATCAAAAGATATAATTAAAAGATAACCAAGACTCAACACCAACATCCATTGTAGTCCTCAAGTTTAGTGTCTCTTGTCACTTGTATAAGTCTGATTTGATTGTGGTCACAATGTTTACTTTCACAGAAAGGATAGATAGCACCGAACCATATGTTGTCTGAGTCTGTTGAAAGATTTGATTTGTTGAAGCCCAATGTTGTTGTTGTGTCTCATCTGAAACAGACTAAATCCATGAAACTAATACTTTATTGTGGAGAAGATGAAACTTTATTGCGGATCTATGATGCAAATGTTGCTTTATTGCAGATTGTGCACAGACAGACTGAAGGAAGCTGGAAGAAACTGTACTCCTCGAAACATGTGATGTTCTCAGTTCCACACCCATCACTAGATGTAGGATTTTCCTTAGCCACAGATAGGATCTGATTTATTATGGATGGAAAGGGATGAAAAGGGAGGTTTATTATGAATGGCTAACCAATCGTAGGGAGATCAATAACAAGCCATGATGGGAATGGGTAAGTTTATTATGGATGAATTGGTCGTGAGTGTGTGCAAAGTGAAGTGATGAAAGAGAATTCTGAAGGAGGGAGGAGCAATGTCTCTACACATGGCGCTGGTGACCCAGTTTTCACCATGGTACTTGCCTAGGGCACCACCGAAGTGGTTTTCACCATTGGACGAAATTATTTCTCTTTACTTTTTTCAATTTTTCAATATTTTTTGTGTCACAAGGCGCCTGTTTGCCAGGTTTTCACCAAGTAACGATTTTTTTGTTTTTATAATTTTTTTGTATTTTTGAATTTTTTGATTTTTTTGTATTTTTGAATTAGGATATTCCAAAGAGCTATGTGTAAAACCTGCCAAGGTGCATGTTGTTGATAGGATCCTCCAAAGGTTCACCTTCTGTAGTTGAGAGCTGATATGCCCCAGATCCATATGCGGCTGTAATGATGTAAAGACCAAGCCAATTTGGTTCGAACTTGCCCTTCTTCTCTCTGTCTTGCTGATTTTTGGGATTTTCTCTGAGGACCAAATCTCCTACCTCAAATGTGCGAGGCTTGACCTTGTCATTGTAGTTGCGACTCATTCGTTGTTGGTAGGCTTTGAGATGATTAAAAGTAGTTTGTCTTCGTTCATCCAATAGTTCCAGCTCTTGTAAGCGAGAAACCCTATAGTCTTCATCACTGATGATGTTTTGCAAAGAAACTCATAAAGAGGGTAGCTCGACCTCAATAGGCAAGATGGCTTCAGTGTCATAGACAAGTGAATAGGGTGTAGCTCCTATAGGTGTGCGGACACTTGTGCGGTAGGCCCAAAGTGTAGGATTAAGTTGGATATGCCAATTACGACCAGCATCATTGACTATCTTCTTTAGGATTTTAAGGATTGTTTTGTTAGATGCCTCAGCTTGACCATTACCTTGGGGGTAATATGGTGTGGAGAAGTGATGGGAAATATGGAAGCGGTCACAGAGTTCATGAACATCCTGATTTTTGAAGGGACGCCCGTTATCAGTGATAATGGAAACAGGAATACCGTATCGGCAAATGATATAGTTAAGGATGAATGTAGCAATCTATTTTCTTGTGACTTGTGTGAGAGGCACAGCTTCAATCCATTTTGTGAAATACTCTGTGGTAGTGATAATGAATTTATGACCATTGGAAGGAGGGTGAATCTTGCCTATGAGATCGAATCCCCACTGACAAAAGGGCCAAAGAGATGCAATTGGTTGAAGTTCTTGTGCTGGCGCATGTATGAGGTTTCCATGAATTTGACATTGCTTACATTTCTTGACAAACTAATATGAGTCTTTTTCCATATTGGGCCAGTAATATCCAGTTCTGATGAGTTGCTTAGCCAAGGTAGGACCACTAGCATGTGGACCACATATCCCTTCATGCACTTCACGTAACGCAATCTGAGCTTCATCACTTTCTAAACATCTAAGAAGAGTGCCATCTAGATCTCGTCGGTATAGGATATCAGCTAAAATGACATATCGAGAGGATTGGCGAATGATAGTGCGACGTTGCTTATTTGATAGATCAGGAGGTAGGGTATTGTCACGTAGGTATGTAAAAATGGAACCATATAACTGGGATTCGGGACTGACAACACATATCATCTTAGTAGGCATGATCTCATATGAAGGAACCAAAAGGTTATCCACCAAGAACTCATAGCAGGTCTCATTTGGAGGTAAATCAATCAGGGAAGCAATTGTAGCCATGGCATCTGCGGTGCGATTCTGCTCTCTTAGTATCTGCTCAAAGTCTATCTTTGTGAAGTGTTGTTTCAGGTCATCCACCATTTGTTTATAAGGCATTAATTTTTCATCTTTTGTTTGGTAATCATCAATTGCTTGATGGATGACAAGTTGGGAGTCCCCAAAAACATGAAGTTCCTGGATCTTCCATTGAACTGCAATTCGTAATGTTGTTGTTAATGCCTCATATTCCGCTATATTGTTAGTGCAAGGAAATGATAAGCGGTATGATTTTGGTATAGAATCCCCTTGAGGAGTTATAAAGAGGATGCCAACTCCTGCCCCATGTTGTGTGTATGAGCTGTCGAAGTACAGTTACCATGGCTTTGCATGTGACATTGTCAAAATGGATTCATCTAAAAATTCTGAACTTAGAGGAACATCATCTATCATGGGAGCATCTGCTAATTGATCTGTGATGGCTTGTCATTTTATTGCTTTTCTGTCCACATACTCGATGTCGAATTCACTCAAGATCATTACCCATTTGGCCAGTCGCCCAGTAAGTGTTGCTTTATTGAGAAGGTATTTCAATGGGTCTATCCTTGCAACTAACTTAGTCTTATGAGTAAGCATGTAATGTCGTAATTTCTGCGAAGCAAAGACCACAGCGAGACATGCACACTCAATTGGCGTGTAGTTTAGCTCATATCCTACCAATGTGCGACTGATATAGTATACTGGTTTTTCTTTACCCTCAGCAATTTGTTGTGCTAAGAGTGCCCCCAGTGCTATTGGAGTAGCTGATATGTATAGTAACAGTGGTTGATCTGGAACTGGTGGCATCAAAACTGGCAGATTTAGAAGATAATCTTTGAGCGTCTGGAAAGCCTGTTGATAGTTATCATCCCATTTGAATTTGATGTTTTTATGTAGCAGGTGCTGAAAAGGATTACACTTATCTGCAAGTTGTGCTATGAATCTTCGAATGGACTGGAGTCTGCCTTGTAAGGATCGAAGTTGACTGATATTTCGGGTTTAATCTTACTTTGTATTTTTCCAACCGATCAAAGACGACTAAAAGTGTGTCCAAATGTGTATTTCTATCTATTGATTTACCCAAGAGGTCATCAACATAATCTTCCACAGTTACGTGCATGAGATCATGAAAGATAGTAGTCATGGCTCTTTGATATGTAGCACCTGCATTCTTTAGCCTGAAGGGCATGACATTCCAGCAGAAAGTTCCCCACGGACAAGTAAATGATTTTTTGTGTTGATCCTCAGGCGTGATCCTTATTTGATTATAACTAGAGAATCCATCCATCAATGATAGCATTTCATGACGTGCTATGAGATCAACAATCAACTCAATATTTGGTAATGGGAAGTCATCCTTTGGACAAGCTTTGTTGATGTCTCTGAAATCTGTGCAAATTCTGATGCTGCAATCTGGTTTACTGATAGGCACTAAGTTGGAGATCCATTCGAGATAATCGATTGGGCGTATGAATCCGACATCCAATAATTTCTCAAGTTCTGCTTTGACTAGTAATGCCACTTGTGGATGCATCTTTCTCAATTTCTGTTTCACTAGTTTTGCCCCTAGTTTGACTATCAAATGATGCATTACCAAATCTGGATCCAATCCAGGCATATCAGCGTATGACCAGGCAAAGTTGATTTGTTGTTCTTTGAAGAAATTTATGAATTTTGACCTTTCAGACTCTGTCAATGATTGAGCTAGAAATATGTTGTGTGGAACCTCTTCTGTACCAATGTTTGTTTTGATAGTCTCCTCTACCAACATGGATGACTTTTCCTCATATGATGCTGGGAGAATGTCAAGCCTTCCATCTTTAGGTGCCTCAGAGAGGTTTTTGCCCTCAAATACGTCCTTTCCTTTTACTTTTTTGGGGTCAGACAATGCCACAGTGTGGTTTTTGCCATAAGACCCTTGATTTGTTCTTATTTTCACATTTTTGCGACTAGAAGGTCCCACACCCTCACCAAAATATGCCACGCTATTGAGTTCTATAGTGTATCCCGCTTTATGGTCCCCAGGAGGAAGATCATCTCGTATCCCCAGATAGTCAATAAAAGATTCATCGTTTTGGAATGTGTCAAACTGTGCAGGTCCTTCATGATCCCAGTCAATGAGTTGGTGGTGAACAAGGGGAAGGCTGTTAATGTCTTTGAAGTTAGCGGGGCTAAGAGTGGAGATGCAATTATATTCAGGTATGTCAAGGTAATTATCGAGGTCAGCAATAGCACTCTCCTCATCAGTCTCGATCACGAACGAATCCAAATTATCATCACTAGTAGCGCATTCTGGGACAAGTGTTCTCATCCTATGTGATTTCAACCTAGAACCTTGAGACAAGGACTGTGTGGAATCCTCAAGGGTTGTTTCTTGACCAACTCTGAACTTGTTATAAAATTCCTCTTCTTCTGTTGGTTCATCTAGCTCTTTTAATGTCTTGGTGAGCACGTAGTCACTAGAGGACTTGTCTGAACCCCATTCCCATTCGTTGGAATCTGTGGAATAGTGATCCTCTTGTTGAATTTTGGCAGCTTTGATTTGTAAGGCTTCTTCTGTCCTTTGGGTGTGGACCTTGGAAGTTAAGAAACCAAGTCCTTTCGAGTGTTCCTTTTTGAAAGTCAATTCAGGTTGTAAAGGTTCAATGATGCCTTCTTTTCGTAACCCAAGAGGGCTTTTTCCATCATACCCGAATTTTTGTAGAATTTTGAAGCCTTTGCCATATTTCTCACATGGTAGACTGATGTGATCTTGTGTGTCATCTTCATTGTCTCTGAAAAGCATTTTGTATAAATCTTCCTCTTCTAGTTCACCCCATCTTTGAAAGGTAGTAGGGTCCCATTTGAGTATCATGATGGATACTTGCTTGTTAGGATGTGGTCTTCCATATTCTTTTGGGGAACTCATGACTTGTCATAAGTACATGGTCTGATTTAAAGTATATTCCCCCATGCCCTTGTCTTGAAACTTGCCTTTAAGCTCACCTTGTTTTGATGTCGAAGGTTTTAACGACTCAGGATCAATGTATGCCGATGAAGGAACAGCCTCACGATTACTGGGAATGATGGTCTCAGTCTTTGATTTCAGGTTATTGCAGTATATGAATGGATTAGGATCACCGTTAACTATTACTTCCACTCCATTATGAGGAAACTTAATGCATTGGTGATATGTGGATGGGACTGCCCTCATTTCATGAATCCAAGGGCATCCTAGCAATATGTTATAAGTGAGATCTAAATCCAGGACTTGACAAACCACATCCTTTGTAACTGGCCCAACTCTAAGAGGTAAGGTGACTGTTCCCTTGGATGAACACTCTTTGTCATCATATGCATTAATGGTGATTTGATTTGTAGAATTCATAGCTTTATCAGAATATCCCAATTGTGTAATAGTGTTCAATGTGCAAATGTTTAGACCTGCTCCTTCATCTATCAGGACTCTTTTTATTTGATGTTTGTGTATGAAGGCTTCAATGTGTAATGGTGCATTATGTGGCTGACTTACAGAGGCTTAAGGGAGTGTCGAATGGAAAGGTATCCCACCATGGCTTGAAACTGGTCCACGTTCAAATCAGTAGGAACAGCAGTATCTCTCAAGATTTTGTCAAGAATGGCTTTATGTGTGGGAGATATGTGTAATAGCTCAAGGATGGAGATGAGCGTGGGTGTCTTCCCTAACTGTTCTACAAGGTCATACTCAGGTTTGGTTGATGAAGAAGTGGTGTTTTTAGTTGGAGCACCTTGCAAAGTGATTTTACCTCGGCGAGTTGTAACATGACATTTAGAGGTAGGTTCAGAAGAAGATCCAACACCTTTTAGGACAATCCTAGGTCTCTGAGTAGAATTCTCAGATGCTTTGTCCTTTATGATAATGGTAGAGACATAATTGTCCATCGAGATGTGATTTATGGTTGAATCATAGTTGTAAGATGCTCTGGTATAGTTGGTTTGATCCTCTGTGGCTTTAGCTTTTCCCTTGTCATGTTTTGGGAATGGTTCCTTAAACATCTCATGTTCTTGATTGGATGAGTGTCCCTCAATCTCAATGTCACCTCTATCAATGAGATCTTGTATGATGTTCTTCAGTCGATGACAATTTCCTGTCTTATGACCCTTGCTCTTATGAAATTCACAATACTCATCATCATTCCACCAATTCGGCTTAACCTTTGGTTCATATGGAGGAAAATCTGGAATTGTGATTACTTTGTTTGCCACTAGCTTCTTGAAAACTGACTCAAGTGGTTCTCCCAATGGAGTGTACTTCCTTCATGATCTGGAAGTTGTTTGAGTATTCACTTGATTGTTTGTAGAACTTGATCCCGAAAAGATGAATTTGGGTCACACTGTGTTGGCATCAACAACACCATCATTGACTGCGTTCTTGTTTTTATTCCAAAATCTTGGCTTGTCTTTTCTTTTAAAGTCATCTTTGTTTTCCTTGAATATCTTAATGACTCCTTGTTCGATTAGGACCTTTTCTGTAGCTAAGCCTTTTTCAATAATGTCCTTGAAGGTGGACAAACAAGCTTTTCTTAGATCATAGCCAATGTCTTTGTTAACATTTTGGGTGAACATTTCTACCATTTGTTTTTGTGGAATTTCACAAGAGCATCTGTTGGCTAGATTCCTCCATCTTTGTAAAAATGATGCAAAAGACTCTCCCTCTTTTTGCTTGGTGTTGCACAAAGTAGTGACTGATATGTCTGTCTCTATATTATAGGAGAAATGTTGAATAAATGCCTCTGCTAAGTCACCCCATGACTTAATTCCAGGTGGAAGTTGGGAGAACCATTCCATAGCTTGATCGCCTAGGCTTTGTGGGAATAATCTCATCAAATATGTCTCTTCTGCTGCTACCTCAATGCAAGCTGTGAAAAACTGTCTTATGTGTGCCTTAGGATCCCCTTTGCCTCTGTACTTATCAAACTTAGGCGTCACAAAGTGTGTAGGAAAAGGAGGCATTGGAATGCTCTTGTCAAATGGATAAGGACATATGTCTCTCATTGTGTATGTTGGCTTTGGTGTATTTATGTCCTCCATTTTTTTTTGTAAGTCCCTGATTTGTTGCTCCAAATTGCTCTTAGGTGGAGATCGACTTCTTGGACCATACCCTATGCTTGAGGCACCAATTGGAGGAGGAGCATGTTGCATATATGGATGATATTGATCATACACATGTTCATATGGAGGAGGTCTATAGTAATGCTGTGTATATGGACCACTTGGTATAGATTCATGTTGAGGAACACCATATCTATTTTGTGCATGTATACCATACTCTACAAGCATGTCATGTTCTAATGTGTTGCCCCTAAATTTGACACGGGGTTTCCTTGTGTCCAAATTTTGAGCATGCCTTTGAATATCCAATTGCTTTGGGGGTTGATACTTAGCATTGGTATGTGATTGAGCATATCTGTCTGCATAAGACTTCCATAATGGTCTACGAAGGTGAGTATCATATGCTTGACCATGTGTATGTGGGACCTTTGGTTTTTGAAGCAAAGATGATGGTGATTCAGGTACCATATGTGGTCCTCTGTTGCCTCCACTATTAGGCCTTCTTTGATCCATGTTGGAGTGAGGTTGTTGCCAAGGTTGATTTTCCATTATTTGAGACATGTCAAAATCATGAGGTATCTTGGCTCCACTTTGTGCCATCATTTGTAAGAAGTATTGTCTATCCCTCCTCATTATTTCCTCAACCAATCGATTGAAATGGGGATTCATAATGGATTCTTCCACATCTGCTGAATATATGGAAAAGTTGTCCATATTGTCATTGTGTGTAGCATTGTTGTTTGTAGTGTCCATGTTCTCAACATTTGGAATGTTTCTATAGGCATCCATGTCAGGTAATGTAGTATGATCGGAATTGAAAAATATATCATTCTCATATTCATAAGAACTCATGTTTGCGGACTCTTGAGCCTCTTTAGTTTCTCTCCTAGATTTTTGAAGGCGGGTTTCAACCATGAACTAGGCATTGACCAAGATGTGTGAGACTAGATGAAAATGGAAAAAGTATGGAAGACCAAGGGTTGGATGGAATGTAAATGAATCTGAAGTGTACTTGCAATGTCCAAAGTGTAAGACCAAGTATGTATGTAGTAGAGTAGGTGTGACTTCCAAAGAGAGGATCATTTCTCTTGATGAGGTAAGTTGACCTTGACTCTAAGTAAGACCAAATGAGACCCAAAGGTAAGAAACCTTGATGAGGGACCACTTAGCAAAGTGTTTTTGTATGTAGTGTGTTGAAAAAGTATGATGAGGACAAGCAAGTGACCTTTTGACTCAAGTTTAGGCAATTGTGAATGTAAAGTGAGATGTAAAGCAATGACGGACTTTGTGAGACCCAAAGACAGGTTGAATGCTAAATGAAACCTGGAGAAATGACCTAGGAAGCTCAAGAATTCTGAAACTGACTGTGTTTGTTTGCTAGACTGTAACAGTTTTTCAATTCTGAACACAGACGCGCTTGTATACTTCACAGACGCGGTTTCCTGGCGCAGACGCGGCTCTGTTTAACACAGACGCATTTCTGAGATTTTTTGCAAAGTGTAATGTTTATTCTGGGAACACAGACGTGATTCTGCCCTTCATAGACGTGGTTATACAACACAGACGCTATTATGTCAGACACAGACGCGTTTCTACAAAATTTGTGCAATTTTCCCAATCTATGAAGTTGTTTTTGTTGTGACTAAATCGGACTGTTTGACTATTTTTCGTGACAAGAGGACACAATGTTGATGAGGACTCAATGTTTGCAAGTGTCTAGACTCAAAATGACTCCAATAAAAAGTGGGTTGTTTGATGTAAAATTGTTTTGCATACACTTGAAGACACAAAAGACACAATGTTTTGTTGTTTGGTCTTGAATGGTTTGAATGTTTAAAATAAGTCAAGCACAATTCTTATGGCTGGCCAAGACAATAGTTGTTGATCCCACATGGGGTTTTACCCCCGAGGCTACGCTATTCAGAGTGGATACTTAGATGCTTGACCTCACTGGCTCCACCCTCGGCACTCACTTCTCGGGTCAGCCAAGCATCAGTCCCCATGAAAACTCCCCGTGGTGAACTTTGTATCTCTACTAAGAATCGTATGTGTGTGGGCCGCTACCAGAGGTCCAACCTCATGCCCCAACAACTAGAAGGATTTGGGCTTCTAAAAAAAAAAGGTGCTAGTAAGGGCATCCGCTCATGTGGCCATACATGCAGCACTTTCAGCTCTGTAAATATAGAAGGCTCCCAACCGGTAGGGGTTACGCCCTACAACTGATTAAATAAATTTGATCAAACGGGTTTATGGGGAGACATAGTGTCGGTATGAACTAATCAGCACACGTTATCCATAGTTTTTACCATGAATACATTTGTTTATAGTGGTTCAGAAGAGGTGGGTTTTCCTTGCTACCACTTGGGTCGTTCTCTTCTCACTAGTAGTCCTAATGACCACACAGGAAGACAGGCCCTCTAAAGATTAAACAAAAAGAGCCTATTGCTCAAGACACAAAAGACAATGATTCAATTTTAGTGCACCAATTGAAGTGTTTGCTAGTCTATGAAAACAAGGCACACAATAAAAATCCAAAAACCCTTGCCAAAGACCTACAACAAAGAGTTGTTAGTAGTTTGGATTGTTTCAAATAATCACCCCTTCCTGCAAGAACACAAGTTAGGTAAATTTTAAATCCAAAAGACTTTGTGAAAATAGGGGCCTTCGACCAAACGATTTTGCTTTCAAGACCAACTACACCAATTTCATTAGCTAGATTTGAAAATGTTAGCTCAAAATAAACCAGATCTGAAACCCTAAATGCAAAATCTGAAAACTAAATCAATTAAGATCCAAAATTTGAAACTAGTGAACATAGACGCAATTTCCCTCAACACAGATGCGACTTGGTGACACAGACGCGGTTCTGTGAGACATAGATGTGACTACAGAACAGAGACGCGGCTTCTAGTCACAGACGCGGCTAAAAACACCGCAGACACAGCTAAATAACACAAACGCGCTTTCTCGGGACCTGCAAAATAAAATATTGCCAGTAACACAGACGCGATTCCAGATGTCGTAAACGCGCCAGAAAATCAAAAACCCGGTCCGAAAGTGCGCAGACGCGAAAATATCAAAATGCTGTCGAAAACGTCAGATCTGCAACTTCAAAATACAAAATCTGCAACAAGGATGTTAAATGCAAAAGGGACAAGAGTCCCACCGGACGTGCCAAAATGTATATGGTGAAAATGGATAACAATAATAACAATATTGAAAGGTTAAATGAATTCAACCACAAAACTCTAGCCTAACAACAACAAAGATCCACCATAACATATGAAGATTACCTATGACAATGCAAATCAAATGAAATCACAAAGATTATACCATCACATGTCAAACAGGGTTTTGATCTCCATTCTTCCTATCTCCATTGATCTTGCTTGATATATTTGCTCTCAAATTTTATGTGCACAAGAGCTCAACAAAGAATGGAATGTGGTTGCAAGTAGGATCGTAGTGTAGTCAATTGATCAAGTAGTTATGTCATTAGGGTTTGATAATGAAAGAAGCATCTCCTTATATAGAAGACACTATATGAAATGGAGGGCTAAGATTGAGAGGTGTAAAAGGAGGTCGGCTAAGATTAGAGGGTAGGTAGAGGAAATAACAATATAATGAAAGGGTAGGTAGTGTAGGAATTAAGAGATGAATGACATGTGTCATGGGTAGAAAAGGCTAATGAATTAATTAAATAAATAAAGATTTATTTAATTAATAAAAGAAGTGGGATCAATTAAATAAATAAAATATTTATTTAATTTAGGAAAAGGATAATTTAAATAAATAAATGTATTTATTTAAATGAGAAATAAGGCTAGAAGAGGATAAATGAATTAATTAAATAAATAAAGATTTATTTAATTAATAGAAGAACTAAGCTTAGATAATTAAATAAATAAAATATTTATTTAATTAGACTGGACAATTTTGGGTGCCTACAGTTACAGTAGAAAGCAGTCACAGAACGTAGTACACACCGAGTTGTCTACCGAGTATCTTTTTATGTCTACTGAGCAGTAAAGATGACACACCAAGTTTATATTCACCGAATGAAATGTGTTACCAGATACATTGAACCTAGACATGCATATGAAAATGTGTTACAAGATCGAGGCACATCTAACCGTTATTACATTGGAACTGCATTAGAAGATTGTCTATGATTACGAGGTCAATCTAACCAATGAAATATTTTGTTTAGTTATTCATTCGAGGAATCTTGTTTGTAAGATTGAAGCAATGAATTGGATCACCGTTTTAAGAGATCTATTTATACAGCATGAGTTAAGTGCATGTATGCATGAAAGAAGATTGTTATAGAGACACAGAGGTCACCGAGAAGGTTTTTAGGAAACAATCAAAGAACAGAGTAAACAGAAGGGTTTACCGAGTTACTATATGGGTTACTGAGGTATGCTATAAGCAAGGTAATCTTATTCTGAGCACATAGAATCTGCTATAACATTTCAGATGTAAAGTTGCAGATATTTGTAATGATTTTATTGTAATATTATGAAGTTGAAAGAGAAACCTTTAACAGGGTAAAAGACTCTAATCAAGTCTATAAATTGTAAAGCCTCTAACTAGGTGCAACATTCAGAATAAATGTTGTAAAATCCTTTAGCAAGGTAGATCTAACAAATCTTGTTACTCCTAACAGGGTAAGCTATCAGAAATAGCTAAATGTAGCTCTAACTGAGCATTCTTTATTATTGTAGTAGTGAAGTTGTGGGTGCCATCCCCACCGCAGTTTTTCTCTCTAACCAAGAGTTTCTACGTATCCAAAATATGTGTTATGGAGTAAATCATGTATGATTGTTATCTATTTGTTTTAACTTTATTTTATGTTACTGCACTATTATGTTTTTGCATAACAGTAAAGTTATTATTCAAGAAAAGTTTTGGAGTATTGATTCACCCCTCCCCTCTTAGTACATTAGCTTTCCATATTGGTCCTAACAATTGGTATCAGAGCTTGAATCTTGGAAAAGGGTTTAACTACCTAAAGAGAAATATATTATCAATGGAAGGCTATAAACAATCTCGGAGTATTGTGTATCTGCAAGAAGAGCTGGATCATGCTAATCAAGTGATTGCAGACATGCAAAGGCAAATGCAAAAATCTCTGAAAGTAAGAAGAAGATTATTTGATGACTTGCAAGATTCTCAAGAGTTAGTGGAACAAATTGAGACATCATCTAAAAATAGTATATCTGAAGAGACTGAAGAAATGATTGGAGTATTGAAAGAAAAGAACAAAGCATTGGCTGATCAAATAAAAGCAATGAAAAGAGAACAAGAACATTTCAGTACACAGATGACTAAAAATCTAGATGCATTGAGGACAACTGAGGATAAAGCAAGAGATATACAAAGAGAGAAACAACAACTTGAAGTTTTAGTATCTGATAAGAATGATGAAATCATAAGGTTGACTGGAATTCAACAAAATATGATAGATCAACTAGGTTATGCACATCATGAAGCATTTCTAAAAAATGATGAAAATCAAGCATTGAAATTTGAAGTATCAAGGTTGACCGATGAACTTGAAATAGAGAAGAAATCTAAAGAAACATTGAAGAAGAGTTATGAAGCATCAAAGATGTTGGATGAGCAACTAAATACAATAAGACCCAACAAAGATGCAGGACTCGATTACAAAGGAAAAGACTCTACCGAGAAAGGAATTCATACTACCGAGAGAGCAAAATCATCAAAGCAAGCTGGAAATAGGAATAACATCAAAAGAAAGAAGCCTATTTGCTACTACTGTGGAAATCGAGGTCATACTGCCAACATATGCCAAGTCAGAAAAGGTAAGCAACTGAATATCACTAAATCAAATGATTATTATTACAATTGCAATAAATATGGTCACACATCTAATCAATGTAGGACAAAGTCTGTTAACAACTATCAGAAGGCAAAATTCAAAGGGTTTTGTAGAAACTGCAATAGATATGGACATAGTACCAAGAAGTGTTGGTCTAAGCAAAAGAACTATATGTGGTCTACACACTGAGCAAACACTAGAGGTTACCGAACTCACACAAATCCTTACCGATAATATGCAATAGTACCATGAGATTACAATACAAGGATATGGTGCAAATGTTGTGAAAGATATGGACATATTAGTGCCAACTGTTTTATAAGGTTTGGAATGAAAAACCAAAGATCATGGACAAATCCCGGTATGGCATGTTTTCATTGTCACAAGATTGGACATTTAGCTGGAGATTGCAGAGATCAACCTAGAAGAGACACTGAAGAGATAAAAGAAAAATTAAAGATGATTTGGAAAAAGAAGGAAATTGTGTCAAATGAAGAAAGTTCCTTACCTACCGAGTTAGGTGCACATATTCCAAATTAATCAACAAAGGTATGAAGGGACTGCATTCTCTGAAAGGTTAAAATCATAACAATTCCTATTCTATTATGTACTAAATCCAAAATCTACATAGTTAAGATGCATTAGTAGGTTTGAAATTCTATCAAAAGTACTTTACAGGAAACCTATCAAGTCAGTGTATACAGGAAGCTTGTCAAGTTGGTAAATGAAGGAAATTTGGTTACTCGGTTAAAACAAAAGAAAAGAGAGTAAATCGGTTAAAGGTGAACCGAGTGCATTTAATGTTTTTGACCTAACCCTCACGGAACCCGTTAAGGTATTTTGTGTACTTAAAAGCATTTTTGCAGTCATTTTCATTCACCAAGTTTTCGAGAGAGCAGAGCAGAGCAAATCAAGGCGATCAAAACCTCATTCAAAAGTGAATCCAAGGTATTTACATCAAATCTCATCATTGATAAGCTAGTTTATCGATCTTGTCAAATTGCTATTATCTACCGAGTGTGAAACATCTGCCGTTTGTAAACCGTCAAACCCTAAGGATAGTTTGCTAGTTTTATCTGAAATTTACAAATGGCACCCAAGATCCAAGATCCCGTAGTTGTCAAGAATGTCAAGAAGCCCTCACTGAAATACACTTTGACTCCTAAAGTCGCCTCTGAATCGGATGACAAAACTACCTTTTCACTCATCCTGGATCGAGTCTTGTTAGTCGAAGATGTTAGATTCTTCACCAAATGTTGTGTTGAAGAACTCGGTCATGTTGAGATTACTGACACATATGATGAGCTATATACTGATGGCAAAATGGATAGCAAGTACGAGCATATCAGAATCAAAGGATTAAATGAAGCCCTAACCTATCCTCATGTGTTCAAACCCCAGTGGGTTAAGTTTGTTTTGAGAAGAGTTCATGATGATTTTATGTGGCTAGAAGAGAAACCATTCAAAATCACCAGGAAAATCATTCATGTGATCACCGGGTATCCTATCTATGATCATGCACGAGCACAGAAGATGATATCACAGAAGGAGTTAATCAGTTTAATTGGAGTAGAATCTGATTACCGAGGACTGAAACTGAATAATGTCACTAATGCAGAACTTAAGTTTGCAATTAGAGTAATTGGTTACTGTTTCTTCCAATCTGGAAGGGAAAATAGTGTACCCTATGCCACAGTTGACTTAGCCTATAAAATAGTGAAAAAGGGAATGAAAGTTGATTTATATGAAGTGCTACTGAAGAACTTGTTTGAGAACCTGAACATAATAAGGAAGCCGAAAAAGACCAACTTGGCAAATACACTGAAGTTTGGTTCACTTCTTGTATGCATGTTTTTCTACTTTGAGAAGTTCTTTCCCTCAGTTGGTAAAGTTGTTTGGGAGCTACACCGACCTATCACCCATCAAATTAATGATTTTATCAAGAAGATGGGAGATAATTTTAATGATATCATGGATGATTACTTCAAGAAATTTTAAGAGAAGATGCACAACAGGTACCGGATTCCACCACAGCTGGTAGAGAAATATAAGGATGATATATGCTTTGAGGTAGACACCGATTACTGTTATGTGAATGTTGTAGAACCAAGGACTCAATCTTTCCCACCAATGGGTTACAAGATTGACTATGATATCACACAACAACAAATTGATGCATATCTTTCATTGCCAAGGCATGCTACCGAGCTAAGATATGGAACTTATGAAGAAGTTAAGGAAAAAGTAAAAATGAGCATTGTAGTACCTAAAGCTACAAGAAAGGCTACAAAGATGATAAAGGCTCTATCTTAGAAATTCAGAGAAGACTCTTCCTCTACACCTGTCAAAGGAACTCTTGCCATTACCGAAGAGGAATCAGAAGCTCAAGAGGTAGAAATAACATTGAGTACCGAGTTGCCTAAGGGTAAAGTTTTGAAAAGAAAGAAACTGGACACTACAAAGGCCCTACAGACTCCACCTCGAACAAAGAGACCTAACACTAGAGCATCAACTGCATCACCGAGTAAGAAACAAAAGAGTGTTATTGCTCCCAAGATAACCAAGACCTACAAGAAATCTACTCGGAGACTCATTTTGGCAAAAGAGTCTAGTGATACAGAATCTGAGGATGCCAACAAATTCCAGATTGTAAAAAGAAAGAAGGTAAACATACATAGTGTTGAAAACTTTTGTGCCAATCTAAAAGAATATGGTAGATTAGGAGGATTTAGATATGTCAAGTATGAGACTAGGACTAATGATGAGAAGTGACAAATTGAAGAAGCTGTCATCTGCACACTTCTAAAGTTTCGGCTAGCTCCATTAGAACTAGTAAAGTAACTTCCGAATAAACTTTACTTGCATATTGATAATAGGTGGAAATATGCAATGGACTCAGAGAAACAAATTAGAGAAAGAAGTCTAGTCCATCTATTTCCTGATATGTCTATAGCAGAAATAAAGGAGCATTTGACAACCTACAATTCTAAATTTCTTGTCAAACAGAGAGCCTTAAAATTGATGAATGGGCTATACATTGATGTAGAAAATGAGACAAAAGCAAAGTGATAGGAAATATTCAAAATAAAAGATGTCGGTGAACAATCTAAAGTTGAAATTGTTGATGTTACCGAGCATGATCCTGATGTCACCGAGCAAGGTCCTGATGCTACCAAGCAAGACCCGGCTGACACTATTCAAATTGATGAAGATGTCATAGATGCAGAAGCACTGGAGTAGGAAATGATAGAAGGCACTACCTATGCAAAACTTGTATCTAGTGAATCTATTTTAGAACAAGTTCAGCCTTACCCGTTGGTCAAGCCACCTATCTCTACCGAAGCTTCTAAGGATACAACACAAGGCACCGAAGGTCACCAGTCTGAAGTAGCAGAAGGTACAACTCAAGAAAAGACCTCTCAAGCACCGCCAAGAACTGAAAATGTTATAGCTGAGACACACAGTACCGAGACACCAAAGGACACCACAACAGCTATAGGAACTGAGCAAAGTGTTGCCTCCACCAAGCAACCTACCGAGGGTCAGCAAGCCTCACAAGCTATTGTCTTGGTACAACCGACCAAAGGTAAAGAGAAGAAGGTGAAAAAGCATTGTTTTAAAGTTGATTTAACTAAACCGATAGTGTTGCCCAATGTGGATATCTCAAAATTAAAAGGGAAAGCACTTATTGATTTCGGTGAACTATGCAAAGCAAAGGCCAAACAAGAAAAACATATGGCCAGTCAAAAGAAGAATAAAGTACTACAGAAGGTAAAGACACTGCTAACAGATATGCTACCTACAGCTATAGTGTCAACCGATGCAGCCATCCACATTCAACTAGATGAACTCCTTACTCAAATAGAAACATCTGGAGTTGATGTATCTGAGTATTTGAGCAAGCTAAAAGACAAAGAGCTTATTGTAAAAATGATAGAAGAGGTACAAAAATCTCTAGCTATTGGAAAAGTCAAGCTTGTCAAATTCATTGCTGAGTTGTCCCCTCGACTCAAGCATATTCTTTATTTATTTTAGAAACTTTGTACATTTTCCTTATTCATTAAAGATATCAAGAATAAAACTAATGCAATTGAGAAAGAGATCACCGATCTCTCAACTAAGTTGACCATAGAGCCCAATTTAGTTCAGAATTTTTATACCAAGCTTCAACAGCTCATGGATCAATAGTTAGAACTCAGAAATGAAGAACATAAGATCAAGATGGATATAAAGATACTCCAGACATTATTTCTTCCTCATCTCTCATCAATTCAAGAACAGATTAACCGAGCTACATGCCTATCTACTACACAAGAGGGAAGCACTCTTGATGGCTTAATATCACTATTGGTTGATATTCAAGCACAAAATTCTTTAATGGAAAGTGTAAAGGATGCACTCTCAGTCGCTCTCACTGACACCCGAAAAAAGTATAAATCTATTTTTGATCAGTTACCGCCCCCGGATGGAAATTAAGTTTTTGATGTTTGTCAAAAAGTGGGGAGTGATACTACATAAGGGGAGTAATATACTATATTTAGGGAGTGATACATTTTTGATAATACAGTTTTGAGTATTGTATACAGGGGGAGTATACCAAGCAGAGTATGCAGAATATCCAAGGACAGTAAACAAGCACAGAACCGAACATGCAAAATTAGAGTTATGTATAGTATAATGATAAGGGGAGTATATCTGAATATACTATTTCATTGGCTATTGTATATATTGTCAAGTGTAGTCATTTTGCAAAGTATATAGATTTTTGAGTTATGACTTTGAAAGTAGTTTTTGTCAAATATCTCAACTAATGTAAAAAGGGGAGATTGTTACTACTTATCAAGTTGCCATTAGTTTTTATATTCAAAGTCATACTATATATTCTAGTTAGTTAGCACTACCGAATCATGCAGTTGGTACACACAGAGAAGTCGATATGCACAGTCTAGTCGGTTACAGCAGAAAGCAGTCATAGAACGTAGTACACACCGAGCTATCTACCGAGTATCTTTTTATGTCTACCGAGCAGTGAAGATGACACACTGAGTTGATATTCACCGAATGAAACATGTTACCAGATACATTGAATCTAGACATGCATATGAAAATGTGTTAAAAGATCGAGGCACATCTAACCGTTATTACATTGGAAATTGCATTAGAAGATTTTGTATGATTACGAGGTCAATCTAACCAATGAAATATTTTGTTTAGTTATTTATTCGAGGAATCTTGTTTGTAAGATTGAAACAATGAATTGGATCACCATTTTAAGAGATCTATTTATACAACATGAGTTAAGTGCATGTATGCATGAAAGAAGACTATTACAAAGACATAGAGGTCACCGAGAAGGTTTTTAGGAAATAGTTGAAGAACAGAGTAAACAAAAGGGTTTACTGAGTTACTATATGGGTTACCGAGGTATGCTATAAGAAAGGTAATCTTATTCTGAGCACATAGAATCTGCTATAACATTTTAGATGTAAAGTTGCAGATATTTATAATGATTTTATTGTAATATTGTGAAGTTGAAAGAGAAACCTTTAACAAGGTAAAAGACTCTAATCAAGTCTATAAATTGTAAAGCCTCTAACCAGGTGCAGCATTCAGAATAAATGTTGTAAAATCCTTTAGCAAGGTAGATCTAACAGATCTTGTTACTCCTAACAGGGTAAGCTATCAGAAATAGCTAAATGTAGCTCTAACCGAGCATTCTTTATTATTGCAGTAGTGAAGTTATGGGTGCCATCCCCACTGCAGTTTTTCTCTCTAACTAAGAGTTTCTGCGTAACCAAAATATATGTGTTATGGAGTGAATCATGTATGATTGTTATCTATTTGTTTTAACTTTATTGTATGTTACTGCACTATTATGTTTTTGCATAACAGTAAAGTTATTATTCAAGAAAAATTTTGGAGTACTAATTCACCCCTCCCCTCTCAGTACATTAGCTTTCCATATTGGGCCTAACAGAAGTAACCTGTAAGTTGATGATATCAGGTGGTTGCATATCTAGTACAATAATGTCTCCAGATAGATCAATTGTATCTTTAATATCATCAACAACTTGGATAATAGTGTCATCCTTCTTCTTGATAGGATAGACAACATCAGTTTGTACAATATCTTCTTCATCCATTTCAGGTCAATCAATAGTATCCTTCTCATCCTTAGAAGAATGTATAATCTCTTCCATCCATTGGATGTTATAGGCTATCTGATAAGTCTCAGTCTCAACAATTTTCCTCTTTCCACTAATTAGCTTCAATCTTCTTGATTTGTAAGAAAAATGAACTTTGTACCTATCAACCAATTCATTCAACTCATCCTTGGACAATTTTTAGGAAAATATTGCATGAATATCTCATCTATAATTTATTTTTTCTTCTTTATAGCTTCCTCCCATTTATTTAAAAGAATAGTTTACAACGAATTTGAAATATCCTTTTCAAGATCATGAGGTAATCTATTATAATGGCATAAATAATTGATTACCCGTTGAATGATTTGTTTCTTTTCATCTTTCACTGAATGAATCAAAATGTTTTTTGACATTATCAAACCTGTTTCTCCCCAATGTCTTCACTGTTCTCTCAAAGATAGTCTCATGCTTGTAAGTTGAGATATCAAAAGGCACAGTTGCCTTTGGCACTTCCTTTACTGGTTTGACTATTTTACTAGTTGCTTTCATTTTCTTTGGTTCTTCCTTAGTATCAGTACCTTCTGATTCTTCTTGGAGAATGAGTTTCCTTCCTCTTTTCTTTGATCTAGTCTCCTTCTTTGCATATAATTTGGGTTCCGGTTCCTTTTTTATTTGGACACTTCGTGTCACTCTTGTACTTTTCATCACCGGAGGTGCTTGCTCAACCTTCTTCTTCTTACCTTTATCACTTGTGGTAGGAACAATACTAGTTTCATCTTGTGCATTTTGAACCTCAACTGTATCCAGTTTTGCCTTCTTTTTATCCTTTGGAGATGCTAATAGGTTATTAGCATAACCAATCAGTAATTCATAGTTAACCTCATAACTCATATCTTCCATTTCTTCTTCTCTAGGCTTAATGGCCTCCATCAAACAAAAATCAGTGGTAATTGTGAAAATAATGTCCTTAGCAAAGTGTTTTGCCATATCCTCAAGCAATCTTACTCTCATGCTCATTTCCTTCTAAAATTCATTGAAGTATTTGTTCATAGTAGGAGAAAAGGTGTTCTTCACAGCCTTGATATTGTTCTTAATATGGGTAGATACCAGTAGATCCTTAGACCATTCAAGATCACCTATTCTCGGTAGAAAATTTTGGAAATAAAAGAATAGACCGATCAATAACTGTCCAAATTTAAACTTTAGACTACTGTCCTTTTTTATAGACTAGAGATTTAACAATAACTGGCTCCTTATGGCCTCACATAGGTCATAATCAACATTTTTTAGGTATCATCTTGTAAGCAGTATGCACCGCTGCTGATGGAACACTATTTAATCTGCTAGAATAGAATACCCGGTAGCCTATCACCATAGCTACCAACTTTACCATTGGGTCTCTGATGTTATTGACAGAAAAAGAACGCTTATCAGATGTTGATTTGGTTAGTGTATAATGTCTCTTTTGAAATACACCTCAACACAAGTACTTCACTGGTTGAGTAAAACCCGGTAATAGCTTGAATGACTTCCTTGGTTATAGTATGATTCCTTTCCAAATACATGTTCTCCCCATGAACTCGACTCAAAATAATTTGAATATGTTTTTCTTCAAAATCTTCAAGAAAGTAAGTTGCGTTATGAAAACCTTTTTCATAAACCCTAATATATTATGTTTGAATCTTTCCATTTCCATCACAAAGGGATTTCAACTGAGAATGTATTGAAAATGATCCTAAATCCTCAATCTTGCAATCAATGTAGCTGGACAAATCTACTTTCACTAAAACACCTCTAGGAACTCATGATAAATAATTATAAGACGCAATTCATTTTTCTTTTATAGCTTCCATAGGTTCAGATGTAATCATCAATTTCTCTACTGGTTTAGAAGATGATGCCATTCCAGATAAACTAGATTCGAAGCAGGATTTTTCAAAGAAATGCCTTATTTCATGCATGTTGCCTCATTCACCGATTGAATGCCCAAATGCACACTAGTTCAGTCTTCTCCAACCTTCAAATCAGCTTGATTACACAAATCACAATGCAACTTCGACAAACATCAGCCACCAATCCTTTCTTAGTTCTGCAAGCCCTCAAAAATTCTTTCTCGTATGCATTAGAGTAAAAATAAGAAAGTGAAAACTTGCTTTTATCCTTTTTACCTACTGCACTAAATACTTTCCCATTAGGGTTACAAACCCTAATTACACCGCTTGATGTTAAACTGGTTGATAACAGATTGCCAAAAAGTTATCAAAATTTCATGCATTCAAATTCATCTCAAAGAGTCCAGAGGTGCATTTACCGTTATGCTCCCCTTAGCCATATTGAAAAGGCTTAATTCACCGGTGCAGGATTCTCTTCACTAGGTGAAAGAACAGTTTCTTCTCCAAGTGAGTCATCAATTTTCTTCTTCCATATTCGATTCATTTCTTCTCTGGTTTCTTCAACATTAACTTTATGGTTTCCTTTCTGATCTTAAGAAGGATTGACCAGTTTTCTCTTTCTGGATCTACAGAATTTTGCCAAGTGTCCCAGTTTGTGACAATGATAGCAAGCCATACCAGATGATTTCCAAGGTCCTGCATTACCTCTCCTAGTTCTTCTTCTGCAATTCATATCCACATGACCAAAGTTGTTACAGATGGTGCAAATGACATTTGTTACCTTTTCCATCTCAAATGGACTAAATCGGTTGTCGTAGGGTCTTTGCCAGTTCATGTTGACCCGGTTGTAAAAATTTCTCATCCAGTTGCCATTTGGTCTTGGATGCATGTGCGGTACATGATTATTCACTCCATATCTACATTCAACTGATCTATGTCCATACATTCTACATGTGAAGCAATGACCTTCAAATTTATGGGACACATACCTAGCATTAGTATTGTAGCTTGCATTTCTGTTAGGTTTGTCTCTATAAACATTTGCATTGTGACTGAGTTTATGACAAAAAAAAAAAACAGGTTTAAAGACCTTCTTACCGGTAGGATTTTTGACCTTAGGAGCAGATTTGTTCTTAAGAGTGTTGCTCTTGGTACTGGAAGATTCACCTTTTTCAGATGTGTAAAAACCAAGTCCAGAGGTATCACCATTCATCCTTTGTGATTGAATTTGTTCTTCCAGCATGGTATAACTTCTGTTGAACTTCTCCAATTTCCCATTTGCTTTGGTGAGCTATTTGGTGATATCTTCATTATGCTTTGACAAGTTCTCTCTCAGAGATGATGCTAATTCAAGATCTAGTTGTAGGTTCTCTTTTTAGATTCTCTTTCTGCATTCAAGTGCTCATGCAAGGTAGAATTCTCTTGCTTAATCTTGGTAATCTCATGATCTATATCCTTGATGAGATCTTCAGCAGTTCTCCTGGCTTCTAGTTCTTGACTCATGCAGATAGTAAGACCTTCTAGCTCTCTCCTCAGATTTACCTTTTCACTATTTCATTTTTCAACTTTCTCAGGTAAAGCATCAATATTGGCCTCATTTGAAGAACTATTATCAGATAATTCTAATAGTTGTTCAGTTAGTTCTCTCATTTTGACTTGAGAAGCTTTTTGTTTGACCTTTAGGGTTTCAAGTTCATTCCTACTAGCCTCAAGCTCCCTAGCCATCTCAAAGTAGCTCATATCCCCCATCATAGCTTTAGGGTTTCCTTCCAAGCGATTAGGCTTTAAGGAAGTTAGGCTCTGGTACCAATTGATGGACTTGAAAAGCACTGAGAGGGGGGGTGAATCAGTGACACCAAAACAAATGCTACTTTAAACACAGACCGATAGATAAACTTAACAAGTTTGTTAAAAAATATGCATGCAATCAGAAATGATATAAAAACATCCACAATAAGTAAAAAATATACCATAACACAAGTGTTTATATGTGGAAAACCCAAATAAGTAAAAACCATGATGAGATGGAACTCACAAGTTAACTATCTACAGTAATAGATAACTGACTGGTTAGGGTCTACAAAGTGCTCTGCTAGGAATGAATCCTATTAAAAATCCCAAAGCTTAGTTAAAAGCTATACCCTATAAAAGGTAGTACCACGTAAGGAGTAACCTCGGTGGAGGATTTATGAATCCAAAGTAATGGATCGCTTGGTTAGAGGATTTATACAATGAAGCTTGTTAGAGATTACCCAGTTAGGGGATTTGACTATTGCAGTAATTAGAAAACAACAGGTAGTGTGATCTAGTAATAGCACAAATTGCTTGGATAGATCCTTTTCTGCGCACTTAACACTTCTTTACCAACATACTCTGCAACTTAACACTTCTTCCTTCACACGTAACATATCTCTTTCGCTCATATAGAATAATTCATTGTGATGTCAATATATAGACATTTAGATGTCATGTCGGCCTCTAGAAATCATAACACAATTACCTAGGTGCAGTGTATCTGGTCAAGTGATCATAACTCATCACAAAAATACCGCCAAAAATTGTCAGCAAGGATAACTCATCATGATTTGTGGTAACTCATCACGCAATCAATGAATACCTATTGGAACAATCAATACCGGTTGGAGTTAAACATACAAACCGTTTATCCGTCATGCTCCTGTGATAATCTCCATTGGATCTTCATGTTGATGTCGAGTTATGTATAACCACTGGTTGTCTCCATGTATATATACCTATTGTTACCAAGTATTAGTTAGGTATAAACCTCTAGTATACTGGTTGTAGTATAAACAACTTTGAAGTTACACCGGTAGACAATATGAAGATATGTGTGTGTATGTGTTTCATCAATGACAACATATGATGAATTCATTACAATCATCATCAAACCAACATGCATTACCATCACTCAGCTTCTATGTTGGAGATATTTTTCCATTCTTGCATTTTAATTTTTTAAAAGAGTTGTTTTCTTCATGACTGCTAAAAGATTGTTTGGGGAGATTTGGGAATGAATGATTATTCTATTATCAGTAATTGGGAGTAATATTTTGGGAAAAATATTTATATATGATTTTATGAATCTGTGTGTTGTATTACCAGAAAAGGGAATTTGTGTATTTTAATATGTTGATTATAAATTTGCCTATGAATGCATTGTGGTAGTGACTGGTTTTGTGAGGTTTATTTGTTGATGTATACCCTATCTTGTGTCCTTTTGGTTTGATTAGATCTGGAGTGGCTATGTCTATAATGATTTATATGCAAGTTATTGTCAGTATAAGTTAGAATTCTTGGATGTGTTGTATTGTTGGCCTTAATAAGGCTTTGTTTTGGTTTCTTATTGGCTTTTAGTGTCTTCTTGGTCGTATTTATGCTATTGTAAGATCTGTGCCTGAATTTGGGCAAATTTGAATATCTTTGTATTCCATTTTCTGTAAGTTGGTCCCTTGTTACAATATCACTACTATGGGCTTCAATAGCGCCAAAGTAGTGTCAACAAATTTTTGGGTTGGTTTTTTAGTCCCTCAGTTGATTTCTATGCTTAGTCTTTATTCCAAAGGCATTTTTTGTTATGTTTGATGGTTTTGGGGCATTGTGCTATTCATTTGTGATATGTGTGAATCCATTTGGGCTCCGGCAAGTGGTTTTGTGCTTGTTCATTGAGGTTTTGATATGTTGCTCCAGCAAGTTGAGTGATTCCTTGTTGTTGAGGATAGTTGATTGTAGCTCTAGCTAGAGGCTATTTTGTGCCTCATTGTGGAGGATCATTCTATGTTATTGGATTCATGTATTGCCCCTATTTTTGTGTATTTGATATTCTTGAGGCTCTCTTTATTGTTGCATGTTGAAAGCTATCTTTGTGATTCAGTTGTATCAGTTTTGTAATGAATTTTAATGCTACCCATGTTGAGTTTCATGTTGTTGTAGATGTATCTTGTTATGTTTATACCATATGGTCTTGGTCCATGTTTGGGAGAGTGGGCTCTTGCATGTGTTGGACCTAGGTTATGAGCACTAGATCTCTAAAGGGGGTCTAGACCTATGGAACCACATGAAGAGTTTATGGTTTAATATCCAAGTGATAACATTATTAATAATTGATTAGTGGGTTGGGTATATAGGAATTCACCTAATCAAGATAAATAATATATTGTTGTATGCCCCAACTGGACGGACCTAGGGAGGTGATTTTTGGGATCCTAGATTGGGAAGACCATTGAAGCGGTATACCTGATCTCCCTTGAGTGAATCCAAGGTGGATATGGATGTCACATGAGGCTAGCATGTGATGACACTCTACCCCACATGTGTCCATTATCCATAAGCCTTGATTTGTTGAATTATGTCTCTGAAGGTTGATTGCTTTTATTTAGCCATGTGATGTATTTTGATGTTATATTCTTATGTTGGAGTCTTGTAGTGTCATGTTCTATCCTATGGTTATTAGGTGTCAGCTTAGGTCTTGAGTGTGATTTGGAACCTTATGTCATCTCCTAGCACAGGGGGTGGTTCCTATTTGGTTCCACATGGTTGGGTGGTTTGATGCCTTCTACCATTGGGATATTCTTCTTGGATGTTAGCATATGTGGATTTGGATCTATAGTATCTCATCATGAGCTTGGATTCTTGGACCATATTTATGTAATTAGAATTGATATCATGTGTTATGAAATTTGTAAATTTAAAGAAGACTACATAACCAACGTATTGAGATCATGTATTATAGAACATGTAGTAAGATGATTTCTGAATGAAATGTATTGAATAAGATTGTTGTAAATGGATATTCTAATTGTAGATGTTGTTCTTGATTAGAAAGGAATTAAAAGATTTAGAGATATGTATGCTATGTCTCGAGTATATTTTGTGGATAGTAGTGATTATGTTAATTATCATATATGCCTTAATTTGAAATATTTTAATCTCCGACATTAGATATCTTGAGATATGGAATATGGCTCTTTGTTATGCGGTTGTCCTATGGTGTTGATTTATATGTATTAAAGATGTTACCATATTACGATTTCTTGTAAATGAGGAATATGAATATGTGTCTATGTAACTTGTATGATTAAGATGTGATGTATCAAAGAGATTATGTGCTTGCTCCATGTGCTCTTATGTAATGAACTTGATATAGAAGAACTATGCTATTATTATAAGATTATGTATTGGTATGTGGTTCATGTTGTAGATATATTTATTATGTTGAGAATGAAATCCTATGTATAAATTAGGGGATTGAAATATTAGATTGTATTTATTCTTCTAGAATCATATGACTATCAAACCTATTTAGTAGATTGGAATCCTATTTGGATGTAGATAAGTACTTGCTGCTATGATCTTGCATATGGCTATGGATGGTATTCTTGATGAGTTGTTCTTAAGAAAATAATCGAATACCATCAGTAAAAGAAGGATAAATGCATTTAGTTTCATGATGTGTTAAGCATTCAAATGAGTAGAGATGGGTATTAGAAACATTCAATTGGTACTTAATGTTAGATATTAACCGGTGACTGAGAGGGGGGGTGAATCAGCAAAAATAATTTATATAAAATTAAACTTTCAAGATAACCGGTCTACAACTACCATCTTCAAATTAACTTTAAATATTGCATCAATCATGAAGACAATAACATTGAGAGAGAGACAGAGATTCACATCCATCAAGTAAACATCATATAAGACCAGTAATTATACGTAGAAGCCCTTGGTTAGAGGGAGAAAACCATGGTGGGGATACCCCACAATCTCTTTTACTACAGTGAAAAAGAGTACGCGGTTAGGGGCTTACAATCTTGTTCCTTTTGAGAACATCACCCTCTTCAAGATGACCGGTATCATATTAAGAATGCCTTCGAATCTGTTAGGATTCACCTTGCAAAAGGATTTTACACTTCCTTTATGAAGTGACCCTATTAGGGGATTTTACAAACAGAACTGGTTAAGGTTCACCCTGTTAAGGGATTTAATCTAGTGCAATTATTAGAGAGTAACAAATCATTGATCTCATGATGACACCCTTTTTTCAAATAGATCTATTTTGTATCTGCTTCGATCTTTGCTCAGCGATGACTTCACTGATTCATGAAGAACCCTACTTTGCTTCACTTGTTCTCCACCTTACTCTAATTTTCAACCTTGATCCACTCACCACTCCATCAACAAAAACAAAATCAAGATGAAAAACATGTGTATAGTTGTCTTCAATCTTGGTGCTTACTTTCCCTCCAAAATTAGAACTCAAACAATCATTCTATGCGTCAATCTATTCGTTCCTCAAATCTCGTCGATCATATCAGTGGGACTACGCATTCATGCCACAAATCTCGTCTGTTCACTAGCAAACACTCGGACTTGAACTGGCTATTTTTAAATCGGCCAGATATACATGTTAGCGAGTCAAACATGTTGATGATTACACATACTTTACTTTTTCATTTCACCATTGGGATCTACTACTGGTTGTTTTCTTTATATCGGTGAACCTACTTTTTTTTAGCTCAACTACCAGTTGCTTCCTGTAGACCGATCTCTTCTCACCAGTGGAAGTCTTTAGTCCCCTATTTCTTACCAATTCACTATAACCCTTTTCCGATCAGTTAGGATGACATTAGAACCAGTATTGCCATCAATGACAACTTCTTAAGTACTTCAAACTTCATCATGCAACAATCTCCTCCTTTGGCATTGGTGGCAAAATGTCTAGCTAGATTGAACTAGAATTCTTGCCCTGTTCCGATTCTCCCCATGTTCTCTGCCTTTTCTGCCTCTAGTTCTAGTTCTATTTTGCCTCTATTGGTTTTGGTTCTACTTTGCCTCTATCGGTACCTGCCTATATACTTTGTCGCTATACCTCTACCTCCTCATATGTATAATCCACTATACATTCAATCTCCCCCTTTTTGCAATAATGACAAAGAATAAAGGAATAAAAGTATACAAGATAATTTATGAGAGTAAGTCAAAAAAAAATTTGAAATCGACCTTAGCAGCCTCCAAAGAAGAATCCCATGTAGGCTTCACTTGTTTCATAGTGGTAATTTTTCCATGCAGGTGTGTGACAAAAGCCTTCATGTCATCCATTGTCTTGCAATCAAGTCTACTGATGAGTCCTTCTGCTTGTTTCACATTGCCTTGTAATAAATCAATGAAAGGGGCAAGATAGCACTATATCTCTAGTAGGTTTAGAGCATGTTTGTCCTGTTCCTCTTTCAATTTGTTGATTTCATGAGTCAACTATTTGACTTTTCCACTGAAATTTGATACTGGGCTTGTAAGAGGATCAAAAGAACCAAGCAGATCTTGAAGTTCCTTTTGATTCTTTACTCTTTTGTCTTCAAGATCTTTCATGAAATTGGGTAAGTTTGAGAATCTGACCAATAATTGGCCAACTTCCTTTAAGATTGATTTCACCTCTTCAGTGCTGGTAGAGAGCAAATTTTTCAACTGATATTTGTTCCATTAATTGCTCACCTCTTCTGGTTTCATACTGCCTTGTTGCAACCTTCTCCAGATCAGTTGCCTCTAAACCGATTACTTTGACAAGAGTGCCCAATTGATCGATGATAGGTGCATTCTCATCAATAGCAATATCAAGAGTGAGTTCTGATAATATTGTCTTTGCAATGTTAAGAATCCTTGCCTTCTTCTTCTTTGCTTTAAGTTTGGCCTTTTCAGCTTACATTCTCAATTTTTCTAAAACTTTTATTAGTCATTTGGGGGTCATCTTCTTGATGTCAATTATTGAGTCTTCCCCTTCTTCCTCCTCTATTTCTTCTTCTTCTTCTTCAACTTCTACTTCAGAGCTGGCTGAGGTGGGGAATTTAGCTTTCTTTTTCTCAGTTTTCTTTTTCTAAAACTAACTTCCACTTTACCGGAGGAGTGTCCACCACTGTTTTCTAACCACCTTCAGTTTGGTCAGATGAAGAATCTTCTATCTTATTTTCTTGTTCTGGTTCCTTGGTCTCCCTTGGACCAATACCAGTTGATTCTATTTTCTTCCCTTCTATTTTCTTTTCTGCTTCCTTCTTTACTTGTTCCTTCTCCTTTGTTTCTTCAATAGATGGTTTGTTGCCAGTAGGGTGTGTTGTGCGAATATTTATTGTCACTGGATGCCTTTGAGGTTTTTCCTCATAAGGTATGTCCTCAATTATAACTTCATCATCTCTAGGATGCTTATTTTGATTAGTTCCCTTTCCCAGTGTATCATCAATATCAATAGTTTCAACAATTAATATTTGTTCAACCGGTGGCTCCGCATCCTTTTTCAAACTAGGAATATCTGACTCAACATCACCTATGATATCTTCAACTGTAAATTCATCAAACCCATCATTGGTGTCCTTGTCTTTTCATTTTCTCTTTTCTTGAGTAGCTATATCTTGTCCTTGTTTCACTTCCTTTTCTATTTCCTCCTCAGCTTCCTTTTGTTGGCTCAAAATTGTTTTCCACATATCAACGCCCTCATCATGCACACCTTGAATGTCTCCTATGACCACTCTCCCTATTCTATTCCTAATTTTGAAATGTTGTACACATACTTTGGCCACTAAAGTTGCTCGATTATAATCCAGTTAATGTTGCACTTTCATGAGTGCCTTTATTCTATGTTCCTTCTCTATTGGCAAGGTAGTTTTCCATCTCCCTTCAATGAGATTTTATAAATCTGATGGAATTAATCCATGTAGTTCACTAGGAGTTCTACAGAAATTATGTAAGTTCAAATGAGTGCATCTTCAATTTTTCTTTTGTCTTCCTTGTTGTAGAGGGGATACTCTCTCCCAACACCAGCTAAACATACATACTCTTTGATCCCATGGACCAACTCATCAACAGTTGGAGCTACATTCCTACCACTTCTTCTGACTTCTTTAATTACCACATCAGATTGGGTGTCAGATTTATCATCATCTTCATCTTTCTTGGACTTCTTCTTAGCCTTTGTGTCATTGTCCTTTCATTCTTTTTCTTTCTTACATATGTGACTCCTACCGGTCCACTTCTACCTTGAGAAGATGTAGGAGTATCTGGGCCTTTTTCTTTCATATATGTTGTCGATTTGTTGGATGCAACACCCTTGGATCTTGTCTTGGACATTTTCTTATTTTCATCTGTTTACTCTTCATTTTTCCTTTATTTTCCCCCTATTTTCTCACTTGTATTGGTGGAAGTAATGGCACCGGATGCTTCACCTCCATATTTCTTGTCTAAGGTGTCAATCATTTTCTTAACTTTCTTTTGAAAGATAGGCTCTTTGAGTTCCTTCTTAATTTTGGAGCTTGCCTCCTCATAAGTTCCAAATCTCATAGCTTTCTTGTCTACCGGTTTAGATAGTAACATGTTTACATATGTTTTGGCAATGTCTATCCCAATCTCATAACCCATAGCGGGTACCCAGAAAATTCTAGGTTCAACCACTTGAATAATGCAACAATCAGTATCAACAAGGAAGCAAATAGTTTCCTTGTACTTTTGAACTATACCGATCAAGATTCTTTCTCCTTGATGCATTCTAGTATGGAATTCTTTAAAATAACCCCACATTGTCTCTCCAAACTTATTACCTATGTCTCTAATCATTTCACCTATCTGAACTATGATAGGTTTTTTCTGTAGACCACACTATATTTCCCTTATTGGGAAAGAAATTTTGCACATAGAAGAAGATACATACTTGTATTGAACAATACTTGAATGATTGATTTTTGTCCTTCTTAATTCAGTCCATGTTCATCAGGAATTGACTCCTTATCATCTCACAAATGTTGTATGTTGCATATTCTTTGATGATCTGGTAAGCTGCATGGATAGCACCACTCAACACACTGTTCATGCAGCTGGATTGGTACACTATAAGCTATCACTGCATATGCAAACCTTACTTGCGCATCCTTAATATGAGTTACTGTCATTGCTCTCTTATCATATCGGGATTGATTCAACCGAGTGACCTCACCGAATGATATTGTCCTTAGGGTTAGTGCTTCACCTGTTTTGTTGAACCTTGTTACTCTTTGGATCACATCCTTTATTGTATTGATATTTTGTCATTGATGTCAACACTATATGTTTGGATGCTTTAATGGCACCCTTCTAGTTTTGGTAGGATGAGTGGTTTCTGGTTGACTTGGATCCAGCATGATCTGGTAAACTCTGGTATAATCAGTGATGGAATTGTTTTTTTCATAACGCTTATACTCATACTTGATCAGTTGGTTTTGGTCTGGTGATTGGATGCTATCCTGCCTGCTTAGAAGATTGGTTTTTGGTTCCAGTGAGGGTTTCACTAGCAGAGCTTTTGGTGGAGCTCTTTGATGAATTGCATAAGTGGTGTCGGTGCATCTTGTGATGGATTTTTAGGATGCTATTAGTAATCATGTTTGAGACTTGGTATTTGGAGTTCATTGCTAAAGCATGTGCACCTATACTTGGTCTCAGTTGATCTAGGTTATGGACTGACATTAATGTAACATGTGGATAGGACCTATTGTTGTATTTACAAGATGTCTTATGTGTTTTTATTACTTGT
This sequence comes from Cryptomeria japonica, assembly GCF_030272615.1. Classification (NCBI taxonomy): domain Eukaryota; kingdom Viridiplantae; phylum Streptophyta; class Pinopsida; order Cupressales; family Cupressaceae; genus Cryptomeria; species Cryptomeria japonica. Next base: position 755,714,986 of record NC_081411.1, on the reverse strand, counting down.
TTGGTCTAAGGCTGACATGGTTTGTAATTATGTAATCGGTTCATTGTCTGGTGGCCAACCTAATTGTTTATGGATGAGGGTTTGTATAAATAGATGTAAGATCTCATTGTAGATCATCATGGTTGATGTAAGAGGTCATGGTCAAGGAATGTAATGTGCGAATAATGTAATATCATTAAGGCAGAGGAGTTAGTTGATCATTGGAGATCTAATTGGGTTTGTGTAAGAGGATTTAGTCCTCTGGTATTGAGCTTAATCAGAACTGTACCCAGGCATAGGAGATGCTATCTTTTGCAATTCAACACTTCTCCAGATTGTAGTCTAGATTTATATGTAGTCAGTGAGGCTCCTTTTGTGATGAGAAGTGTACTCTAGGCTATTGGCCTTCCTGCAAGTGCAGGCCCCTTCATTGTAATTCACATACTTACTGCAAAAGTATTATCTGACTATGGGTAGGCTTCCCACTGTGGTTTTTCCCTTTACCAGGTTTTCCACATACAAATCTTGGTGTTGTGTGGATGGATTTTATTCTGTGATTATTGTTTATGCTTAATTGGATTAACTGCTATTCTGGTATTTATTGTTTTGGGTTTCGGTATTAAAGTTTAAATTGCTAATGCTTCTGCTAATATGTGACAACTGATTCACCCCCCCCCTCCCAGTTCCGGTTATCTGAACTATTTAACAATTGGTATCAGAGCTTTGGTCCTCTCTACAGAAAGCTTAACCACTTGAGGAAGATCCTATGGCAACTAATAGTTCAAGTTCATCCAATTCTTCTAGAGCTATCTTTCAAAGGGATATATCAACGCTTGAAGGAACAAATTACACAGTATGGAAGATTCAGATGGAGACTCATCTAAGATGTCTTGGCAAGGAGATTTGGGAGATCACACAGAATGGTGTCACACCCTTTAATCTGGGATCTGGAAATCCTCCTCTAACTAACCTGGACAAGGAGATTGAGAATGATTGTAGAGCAAGAGAAGCCCTCTTGTGTGCACTTTATGATCAACAGATAATGGGATTAATAGACAAATCATTTGGAAAGGCTATATGGGATAAGTTGCAGACTCTTAATGAAAGTGACTCTATAGTAAAGATTGCTAAACTTGATGGTTACTGGGTGAGATATGAAAACCTGAAGATGGAAGAAGATGAAAGGATTGCTGCATTCATGGAAAGAGTAAATGAGATTGTTATGGGAGTTCAATGTTGTGGTGGAACTCTGAGTGAAGATGAAATTGTTTCTAAAGTCCTGAGAGCCCTACCACCAACTTACAAAATGAAGGCTACTACTATCAATGAGTTGAGAAGAATGGCTAATACATCTATCAACAGAGATACTTTGGTTGGGAAACTATCTACTTTTTAGCTTGAGGAATTTGGACCTTTTGAAGCTGTGAAGATTGAACCTGCTTTTCATGCATCTACATCTACAACCGGTAAGCAAGAGTGGAAAGATTTATATGCGAAAGAATTAGAAGATATGAAGAGAGAAGATGATGAGTTTGAGCAACTTGAAGCACTATTTGCTAGAAGAGTACCAAAAGGACTGGTACAAAGTAAGTATGAAGGAAAAGCACCTTTTAAAAGTTTTGCATGCATTAAGATTGGTCATTTTGCATCTAGATGTCCTGTAAGGAATTCAAGATTTGAAGAAAGAGTTAAAAGATCATTTAACCCTAACCTTGGATATCAAGGAAAGTATAGATTCAAGAAAAATAGACACAAATAATGCTACATAGCAAATGAGGAAGGCATTACTAATTCAGATGATGAACCGATAGAAGACTCTACTAGTGGATCCGGCAATGGGAAAGATTGGGTATTCTTGGCTATCAAGGAAGATGATCCAGAACTAGAAGAGAATACCTGAGGAGAAGGCACTTGCTACTAAAATTAAGGACAAGGATGAATGGGTAATTGACAGTGGTTGTTCACATCATATGACTGGAGATAAAGGGAAGTTTCTGTCTTTTCAAGAATTTGATGGTGGACGAGTTAGATTTGGAGATGACAAGGCATGTATGATCAAGGGAAATGGAACTATATCATTGGATGGTAAGAACAATACTGACAACGTTTATTATGTTGAAGGTTTGAAGCATAATCTTTTGAGTGTAGGACAATTGATAGATAAGGGATTTCAATTACAGTTCAAGGATGGAAAATGCAAAATCATTAACAGATCTAGCTTGGAGATTGCAACTGTACTCAGACAAAAGGTAATATATTTCATTTGAACTTTGGTGAGAAGACATATTTGATTACAAAGATTGATGAGAGTTGGCTATGGCATAAAAGGCTGTGTCATGTGAATTTTGATTGCACTGTAAAGAGCAGTTCAACTAAGGTTGTTAGAGATATACCTAAGATTATGAAGCCCTATAATCCAGTATGTAAAGAATGTCAAATGGGTAAATAAGTCAAAACCTCTTTTAGGAGTATAAAAGATAAATTAACTGATGTTGTTGATCTTATTCATACTGATTTGTGTGGCCCTGCTAGAGTTAAAAGTTTTCATGGTGATAGATATTTCATGCTAATCATTGATGATTATTCTAGAATGATGTGGGTTACTTTTTTTAGAGAAAAATTTGAAGCATTTTAAAATTTTAAAATCTTTAAGGCTAAAGTGGAAACTAAGATAGGATTGAAGATTAAATGTTTGAGATCAGATCATGGTGGAGAATTCACATCCGGTGAGTTTAATAATTTTTGTGACAAGCATGGTATAAGAAGACAATTTTCTGCTCCCTGGATACCTCAGTAAAATGGAGTTGTGGAAAGGAAAAACAGAACTATCTTGGATGTTTCTAGAACAATGATGATGGAATCAAATCTACCTCATATCTACTGGAGAGAATTAGTAAGTATAGCGGTTTACACATTCAATAGAGAAAATATCAAAGGAGAAACTGGTAAGACACCTTATGAATTATGGTTTGGCAATACACCTACAGTTGGGTATTTCAAAATTTTTGGTAGTAAATGTTATATGAGGAGAGACGATGCTATTGGGAAATTTGATACTACAAGTGATGAAGGCATATTTCTTAGTTATTCTAATGAAAGAAAAGTATATAGATGTTATAACAAGATATTACAGAGAATTGTGGAGAGTGCTAATGTCAAATTAGATGAGCTGAATAGAAGTCAAATCAGAGTTTATGAGAAGGAACTGGTAGTAGAAATGATTATATCTAAACCGGTATCACCTTTATCAGAACAGAGAGTTGAACCAGTTACTCCAGAAACATCAGAGAATTATACAGTACAAAAGAACAGGGAAGAGGAACAGATAGTCAAAAGACTCCTAGGTATGTGAGATTGAATCTTTCTGAAAATTAAATCATTGGGATAAGAGCAATGGCGTGATGACAATAAGAAGATTGGAACTAGTAAGGTATGTTTAATTTCACAAGTTGAACCAGTATCAGTAATTGAGGCATGTAAAGATAAACATTGGTTAAAATCTATGAAAGAAGAATTAGATCAAATTGAGAAAAATAACACATGGACTTTGGTTCCCCGACCTAAAAATAAAAATGTTTTTGGGACTAAATGGGTTTTTAGGAATAAATTGAATGAGGGTGGTCAAGTTATAAGGAATAAGGCTAGATTGGTTTGTAAAGGATATTCTCAAAAGAAAGGAATTGATTATGGAGAGACTTTTGCACTAGTAGCTAAGATTGAAGTTGTAAGATTATTTCTTGCCTATGTTGCTTATAAAAACTACAAGGTTTATCAAATGGATTTTAAATGTGCATTTTTTAATAGGGATCTTGATGAGGAAGTTTATATTGAGAAACCTAATGGTTTTTCACTATTAGATGATACTGATATGGTTTGCAGGTTAAGGAAAGCTTTATATGGATTGAAACAAGAACCTAGAGGTTGGTATGCAAGGCTGGATAAATATCTTTTGAAGCTTGGTTTTACTAAGGGCAGTTCTAACAGTAATTTATTTTATAAAACCATTGATGATTATATATTGATTGTTGAAGTATTTGTTGATGACATTATTTTTGGAGGTTAAGATAAATTATGCATTGAATTTTCTAAGAATATGGAGAAAGAATTTGAGATGTCTATGATTGGTGAGATGAAATTTTTCTTAGGTTTGCAGATTACTCAGATTGACAAAGGTATTTTTATCTATCAAACTAAATATGCTAAGGAATTATTGAAGAAATTTGGTATGGGAGATTCTAAACTGGTAAGTACACCTGTAATTACAAGTGAGAATTTGACAAGAAAAGATGTTTCTGCATCGGTAAATTCTACAAGATACAAATCTATGATTGGTGGTGTACTTTATTTGACTTAGACTAGGCCTGACATTATGAATGATGTTTGTATTGTTTCAACATTTCGTAGTGATCCTAGAGAAAATCATGAGATGGCAGTGAAAAGGATTTATAGATACTTGCAAGGTACATCAGAATATGGCTTATGGTATCCTAATAATTATAACTTTACTTTATGTGCATATACAGATAACTTTACTTTATGTGCATATACAGATGCTGACTGGGCTGGAGATGTTGATGACCAGAAAAGTACTTTTGGTGGAGCTTTCCTTCTTGGAAAGAAGATGGTTTCATGGATCAGCATGAAACATTCATGTACTTCTTTATCTACTATTGAAGCTGAGTATGTTGTTGCTACTACTAACTGTACACAATTTTTATGGATGAAACAAATGTTGAAGGATATAAAGGTGGATTGTGATGCATTGGTAATTATTCACTGTGATAACTCTATTGTTATTGATATATCAAAGAATCTGGTATTTCATTCTAAGACAAAGCACATATCTATCAAGTATAACTTTTTGAAGGAGAAGTTGGAAGCAAATGAAGTTACACTCGTTTATGTGAACACTAAAGAACAGATTGCAGATATTTTCACTAAACCTTTATCCAAGGAATCATTTGAGTACCTAAGAGACAGATTGGGAGTTTCTGCCCCTCCGATAGAGACTTGATTGATGCAGTTTGGCATCAATCTAGCATGCATTATCAGAGATACTATTCATTCTAGCACTGATGTGGGATGCTACTGCTCAGGGGGAGTAGTTAGCTTTGAGATTTAGAGGCTTATGTTTTTGCTTTGATATTCCTGTCAGATTTATAGCATTGATGTCAAAAGGGGAGAGATAGTGATGTGAAAAAGTAAATATCAAAGGGGGAGAAATATTATTCAAAGGGGGAGATATATTGGTATTCAAAGCTATATGTAGATGATTGTTGGTTGTCTTCCACAGAGGGAGACTTGTTTGGCATTTCTTGGTACTTAGATGTTTTTCACATCTAGTGTTGCCATCAATGCTAAAGGGGGAGATTGTTGGCCATTTGGTGGAATTGATTATGTGTTTCATTGATGTTTTATCATTGATGTTTTATCATTGATGTCAACACTATCTATTTGGATGCTTTACTGGCACCCTTCTGGTTTCGATAGGATGAGTGGTTTTTGGTTGACTTGGATCCAACATGATCCGGTAAACTCCGGTATAATCTAGTGATGGAATTGGTTTGTCATAATGCCTATACTCATACTTGATCAATTGGTTTTGGTCTGGTGATTGGATGCTATCCTGCCTATTTAGAAGATTGGTTTCTGGTTTCGGCGAGGGTTTCACTGGCAGAGCTTTTGGTGGAGATCTTTGATGAATTCCATAAGTGGTGTTGGTGTAGCTTCTGATGGAGTTTCAGGATGTTGTTGGTAATCATGTTCAAGACTTGGTGTTTAGAGATCATTGCTGAAGCATGTGGACCTATACTTGGTCCTGATTGATCTAGGTTATGGATCGGCACTAATGTAATGTGTGGATAGGACCTATTGTTGTATTTTCAGGATGTCGTATGTGTTGTAATTACTTGTTTGGTCTAAGGCCAACATGGTTTGTAATCATCTAATCAGTGTATTGTCTGGTGACCGACCTGGTTGTTTATGGTCAAGGGTTTGTATAAATAGATGTAAGATCTCATTGTATATCATCATGGTTAATGTAAGAGGCCATGGTCAAGGAATGTAATGTGCGAATAATGTAATATCATTCAAGAAGAGGAGTTGGTTGATCATTGAAGATCGAATTGGGTTTGTGTAAGAGGATTTAGTCCTCCGGTATTGAGCTTAACCGGAACTATGCTCAGGAATAGGAGATGTTATCTTTTGCAGTTCAACACTTCTCCAGATTGTAGTCTAGATTTATATGTAGTTAGTGAGGCTCCTTTTGTCATGAGCAGTGTGCTCTAGGATATTGGCCTTCCTACACGTGCAGGCCCCTTCATTTTAATTCACATACTTACTGCAGAAGTATTAGCTAACTGTGGGTAGGCTTCCCACCGTGTTTTTTCCCTTTATTGGGTTTTCCACATACAAATCTTGGTGTTGTGTGGATGGCTTTTATTCTGTGATTATTGTTTATGCTTAATTTCATTAATTGCTATTTCAGTATTATTGTTTTGGGTTGCAGTATTAAAGTTTAAACTCCTAATGCTTCTGGTAATCTGTGACAACTGATTCACCCCCCTCTCAGTTGTCTTTTGGTTATCTGAACTATCTAACACCCCTCTCCTCCTCCCCTCTAAATTTTGTTACTAGAGATAGGAAGGAGATGTAGAGAGACTATTCTAGATCTTAGGGGAGAGAGAGTGAGATAGAAGAGGAAGTGATGAAGAGGTAGAAATGTAAGTGTAGAGCTTGAGAGAGAGAAGGAATGAGGGATTCAATGAGAGTTAGAGAGATAGGTCTAGAGAGAGATGTATAAATATGGACAAAAGAGAGGGAGGGTGCAATACACAAGTGGAGTGATAGGTTTAGATCTTAGGAGAGAGAGGTAGAGAAAGGAACAAAGAGAGATATCATGGTTTACCAAAATTTATTGCACTCTGTAAAATTCTTAAATTTTCTATTATTAAATACTCATTTAACATTTGAATTATTTTGATATGATTGTTACAAAAAATTCATGAAAGAGGGAATAATTCATATGAAAAAGTTGTGAGCTTTTGATGTTTCAAAAATGAAGGATGACTTTAAATTAATTATAATTATTTTTTAACACAAAATATATAGAAGCACTACCTATTCCATAGTATAGAGCTTTGAATCTCCTTTCCAACACCTATAAAAAAATCAAAATTTTGATAAGAAATGTAAAAATTATGTCCATTTTACTAAAATATGTTTTTCTAAATTTTTCCATAACAGATATCCGTTTTGGAAAATGTGACATCACAACAATGATGTCAGGAAACATATATCCATTAATAACAGATATCTATTTTTTCTAACATAATTTTTTCCCTCCATTTTTTCCTCAGGTTTTCTTTGCGATTTGGCTTAGACATGTCAAACTTGGAAAGTCAACACAAAAAATGTGTTTAGGAGTTTTCCTTGCTTTTCCAAACTCTGTCCACGTGGCTAACAACTTTTTTTATTGAAATTAATGAAACGAAAAGGGGTTTTTAAGGAGATTATCATCTTTCCACCAATATAAATTATGCCTTATTTTCAATTTAATAAATAATTATTATTAATTTTCTAATTGAATTACGACTAAAGTCATGATTGATAGGCTAATTGAAAAACATCTATAACTTTCAAACGGTATCACATTTTTTGAATCCAAAACATGTGTCACATTCTATGCTTCACATACTTAGGATTTTAAAAAATGAATTTCATAAAGTTTTGACCAAGTTATGGTCGTTAGACATACAAGTTTTTATATTTTTAAAAAGTTGTAGTAAAAAATTCATAATTACTTATTTACTTTGAAAACAATTATGAAAAATGTGTGTCACATTCGGACATGAGTCTTATAATTATAATTAAAATCTTATAAAAAAATATTATGATTCGATTGTGGTTAGGGCGGTCAGACAAACACCAGCTTCTTATCTTTTTCTTGAAATTTTAGTACTACTGCATCGAAATTTCAAATTTTTGCCAAATAGATTTTTTTTTTAGAAAACAACTAGTAGATTAGACACTACATTCAATTTTCTATAGATTATATTCTTACATATTTTTTAAATAATGTTGATAACTTATTCAAATTTTGATGTCAAATTGCCTAACTCTGTTTTTCTGAATTTTCATTGCCACTTAAGGGCCTAGTTTGGCCCACCGTGATCCTACGCATACCCTATATATATATATATATATATATATATATATATATATATATATATATATATATATATATATATATATATATATATAGGAAAATTCACTAAAAGATCTACAAAAGGGTATTTTTTATATATATTTATTTATTTATTTATAAGAGTAGGAGTTGTTGAAACATCGAGTTCAAAAAAAAGGTTTTTTTTTGTAATTGGACCCAAAGTGGTATAAAAATACATTTAGTAGACACTTCCAATTGGAAAAATTGTGGCCCATATATAACTTAGCTATAATAAATCTATATAGACCATATGTTTGACTAAAATTAATTTTAGTTAGAAATACTTAATTTCACTTGTGTTGATAAGTTGGCCTAAAATGTGACACTTGTACTTTTACCGCCTCCACAACTAGGCATCTTTGGTTTTTCAAATTTTTGGTTTCAGAATGGATTCATTTTATGTCTATCTGACTTCTTCTACTATAGATTTGGTGAACATTCTTGAGGGGGTAACTCTCCCCTTTGTAGATTTCACATTGGAGGATGTTCATGAGTCTCTTTCATCTCTTGCTTCTTCCTTGATTAGGGATCTTCCTAGTCTTATTGAGAAATTTTTGGACGCACTTGAATCTTCTTTAGATATTTCATTGGTGAGACTTCTTCCTTCTCATTTGTTTGTGCATATGGAATTTCTTCTACATGCACCATCAGATTTATTTCTTCCTAAGAGGAGACATGTTTTTGGTTGTCATTGGATTCTCTTTTGGCTTCAAACTTGCTTCAATGGTTTTGAGGATACTTCATTATGGGGGCTAATTTTGTCTTTATCTTTCCCTTTATTAAAGAGGTGATTGTATTGTACTATTGTGATGGATGTCATTCTTGGAGGTTATTGATGTTGAGACCTCCATATATCACATGATCTATCACTTGTACATGATTTGCATTATCTCTTTTTTGGAAAGGAGTTTTGTCCCACAAGGTTTTTTCATTTTCTCCATTTGTGAGAGATTAGTTACATCATTAATTATGCATATATACCTAGCATGGCCTAGTTGTTAGAACCCATATTGCATTATTAATATGAGTCTTGCATCATTTGCATAATAATTAAATAACTCCCTATGTTGCACTTAAGGGGAGGTGTTAGTGTGAATGTGGTTGTATCCTAACTAGTTCATAGTGAGAACCTATTCACATTTTAATTTTACTTAGGACCTAGCTTGTATTTAATTTAATTGTTGTAAAGTTTCTATATGTAGATTTTCACTTATAAATTTTAATGTTCATAAGATCATGTTAATTATCCTAGGTGGCATTCTAAAAGATATGAGGTCACATCTCATTATTTAATATTTTCTTTAGGAATTTATTACTATGCATTAGCCACTTAATATTTGTATCAAGGGTAATTGTCCTTTCTTCATCACATCTTGCATATATAAAAAATGTGATAGTACATTGCAACACATTTTTTTTTGCATGTGATCAATAGCAATTCTCTTGTTCATGCAAGCTCATGTTGCAACATTTTCTTGTGGTTGGCATCTTTATTGGTTGGTCTTTGAAGTTTTTAGCTTCATCATGGATTCTTTATCATTCCAACATGAAAAATTATAGGTACATATTGTGGCATTGAGAAGAGATCTAAAAAAAGGCAAACAATTATCTAAAGTTAAAGTTTGCGAAAAGCATTGAGATTTTGTATCAAATTATTCAAAGTTAGATATCACCACATATCAAAATTAGCATTAGTTTTATATAGGATCAAAAGGGAAAGGTATTAAACAACCTATGAAGTCAAGCAGTGAGACTTTCAAAGAAAATGGATCCAGAAGTTCAAGATTTGAACAAGTTGTGACAACTAAAGAGAGCAAGAAAGTGGATACTGGTTTTCAAGTGCGTAGACAAAACAAGAGATCCATAAGAAAAGAATCAATAGGAAAAAGATACAATACTAGGTTCAATCATTCTTTTTCTAGTTAGTGTTTTAATTGCAATCATTTTGGTCATAAGGTTGTGGATTGTAGAAAAGGTTCGATAAAAAGAAATAAATTTGTTAGAATAATTTTTTTGCTCCATTATTTGATTTTAATATTATTTGTTATAAGTACAATGTGTATAAGGTGAAAATGGGATATTAAACTATTGTAAAACCAACAAAGATCCAACCACATAAAACCCTAGTTCTACAAATAAAATCCACCATAAACCAATGAAGAACCTAAAACATGCAAAACACATAAAATATGAAAGATTATACTATTCACATGCTTAGTAGGGTTTGATCTTCATTGTTTCCTTTCTCCATTGATCTTGTTTGATATCACGGTTGCTCTCATATTTTTTATTGTGCACAAGAACTCAACAAAGAATAGATTTTGGTTTCATAGATGCTTGATTGCTTGATCGCATGAAGGTTGATTAGATGCATTAGTTAGGGTTTGGCAAGGATGAAGGAATCCACTTATATAGAGTGATGGGGAGGTTACTCAAAGGGAGATTATAACTTATTTAAGGGCAGACAGATGTTGTCCTAGTGGGTCTCATGCTTTGTTCATATTATCTTCAAAACAATTTTGGACACCTAATCTCCCTAGGAGTGCTCCCAATCCAGATGTGCTCCTTGATTGCTCAAGCATGGTTGGGATTCACCAAGGTAAATCCAACCTTATACTCTAAAACTCCTCACAAGTACTTGAAAAGGTTGTAGAAAGTGTTTGTGATGTTTTCCTAAGTCAGTTAGTTTGTTTTGAGTGAGGGTTTCATTCTTTTCCCCATCGCTCCTTCCTTTTCCTACTTTCTAGGCCTAGTACCCCTAGAGCCCCAATTAGCCCTACCAAACTGGTTTTTGTGGATTTTCTCCCAACTTCTCCAAAGACTCACACAAACTCTTTGCTGATCCAGATACCCTTTTGGAAGTAATTTCCAAATTCTACATTTAGGAATCTCAGTCAGACCGTACATGTACGGAACCCAAGAAGTGCTTGTTTTAGGTGGTTTTAGGCTTATTTTGGTCTTTTTCCAAGGTTTAGGTGTCTTCCTTGATCTGCCATAGCTCCAAATTCACACATAAGTTCAGCCACACATCACTTAATCATCCCAAACACTTTGCAACTCCAACCCTACTCATTCCTACAAACACTTGCATAATCTCATTCATTTCCTAACCGGTCTATGACTGAGCTCACCTAGAAAATGATGTTCATTGGAATTTCAATGACCTCCAAAGGAAAAATAAAAGTTATATACACTATACAAAGGTTCCATGGCTTGAGTCCCAAGGTTTATTGAGAGTAACTCAAAGGACTTCAAGCAGGAACCATATCTAGGCCTCTCAAACCCTTACTCGGGCCGAGAGCTTACAAAATAAGAAACTCAATTCAACCCTGCAAGTAAACTAATAAAATTGTTTTCTGAGCACTACAAGAACATGAAAAAAACAATAAGCAAGGAACATTAAGGCAATCAATCCATTAAGTACGGATTGTTGCTCTAATTCTTGACAAAATGCAATGTAAAACTTCAAAATTGGTCTCAAAATGTATTCCAATCTATTCCAAGCGTTGAACAACCTCATTAAATTTATTCTCAAATCTTTTATATGCCATTTTTGGCCTAAATAAATCTCCATTGGTTCTCTAACCAACCCTTTGCACAAAAATGCAAAAAGTTGCTCAACGTTGCAAAAAGTTGTCAAGCAACTTTGACAACTTTTGCCATTCTCTCCTCCAAACCATCTAAGATGACTAAAAACCATTAAATTGACATTTCCTAATGCCAAACAAGGATATTCAAGGCATTTTTCAACAAAATGCAAGATTTTGCCATTTTAGGCTTACAAGGGCTTACAAGCCAAAATTGAGAAAATGCATTGTCCTAAGGACATTCAACCTACCAAAGCACTAAAAAACATATTAAGACCTAAGAGAAGACTTTTATTCACCATTCCAAACCAAAATATGAACAAACACACCAAAATGTAGAAACTGGACTCAAAACTAGCTCAAAATTAGGTGCTTCTGCACCATACTCCCCCAAAGAAAAGAAGTCAAGTGACTCCTTGAGGTAGAAAAGACAATGGAAATCCATGCTTAGAGAAATTTTCCTCAGGTATCCAATTAGCCTCTGAGGCTGGAAGGTGACACCACTTGACCAAGTGCTCCATGTAGGAGGTATGCCTTGTTTTCTTCAAAATTCTTGAATCTAACACCTTCTTGGCTTGTGGAATGGGTGCAGCTAGTAAGGGCAGGTATGAGAGTGCTTGAGAGACTTCTAAAACTCTACTATCTTCTACTAGAAGTTTTCCCTTATACTACACTAAATCTTCTACATTGAAGATTGGTGACAAAGCCATATCACCGGGTAAGTCTACCTTGTATGCATTATTGCCATACTTGGCCAAAACTTTGCAAGGACCTACTCTCCTCATCTGAAGCTTACTAGGGACACCTTTTTGAAGTCTTGCCTTGTTAAAATGAACCATCACCATATCACCAACACCAAATTGGATATCTTTCCTTTTTTCATCTACCTTGTCTTTGATCTTTTGAGTAGTGTCCAACAGGGTTGTCTTAACCTGCTCATGAACCTCTTGCATTGATTGGGCCATGTCCAAGTCATGTCCACTATGTTGTCCCATCTTTCCCACATCTCTAAGCTCCAAAAATCCTCTTGGATGAATACCATACACCACTTCAAAGGACTTTTACTAGTGGACCTATTCACACTATCATTGTAAGAAAACTCAGCTTGATGGATGATGTGATCCCAAACTTGACCATACTCTTTTGTTAGGCATCTAAGTAGGTTCCCAAGTGTTCTATTAACCACCTCATTTTGACCCTCCATTTGGGGATGATAGGCTGAAGTGAAAGACAAATTAGTGCCTAATCTTTGCCACAAATTCTTCCAAAAATGACCAATAAACTTTGCATCACTATCTGACACAATACTGATAGGTAAGCCATGAATCCTAATAACTTCTTTGAAAAACAAGTGAGCAATATGGCTAGCATCATGAGTGACCTTGCATGCAATAAAGTGAGCCATCTTACTAAACCTATCTACCACAATATAGATGCTATCAAAACCTGATTTGGTTTTTGGCAAAACAACCTCAAAGTCCATACTTACACACTCCCATGGCCAGTTGGGAATAGGTAAAGGCTGATAAAGACCAGCCACACATTGCTCCACATATCTTCTGATATCTCTTGTGATGTTTTCCTAAGTCAATCAGTTGGTTTTGAGTGAGGTTTTTATTCTTTTCCCCATCCCTCCTTCCTTTTCCTACTTTGTAGGCCTACTAGCCCTAGAGCCCCAATTAGCCCTACCAAACCGGATTTTGTGGATTTTCTCCCAACTTCTCCAAAGAATCACACAAACTCTTTATTGATCAGGATACCCTTTTGGAAGTACTTTCCAACTTTTGAATTTAAGAATCTCAGTTAAACCGTATAGGTACGGAACCCGAGAAGTGCTTGTTTTAGGTGGTTTTAGGCTTATTTTGGTTTTTTTCCAAGGTTTAGGTGTCTTCTTTTGTGTTTTACGATGGGTAGGTTACTCAAAGAGAGCTTACAACTTGTTTAAGGGAAGTCAAATGTTGACCTAGTGGGCTTCATGCTTTGTTCATATTGTCTTCAAAATAATTTAGGACACCTAAGCTCCCTAGGAGTGCTCCCAATCCATATATGCTCCTTGATTGCTCAAGCATGATTGAGATTCACCAAGGTAAATCCAACCTTATACTCTAAAACTCCTCACAAGTGCTTGTAGGGGTTGTAGAAGGTATTTGTGATGTTTTCCTAAGTCAATCAGTTGGTTTTGAGTGAGGGTTTCATTCTTTTCCCCATCGCTCCTTCCTTTTCCTACTTTCTAGGCCTAGTAGCCCTAGAGCCCCAATTAGCCCTACCAAACCAGTTTTTGTGGATTTTCTCCCAACTTCGCCAAAGAGACACACCAAAATTTTGTTGATCAGGATACCCTTTTGGAATTACTTTCCAACTTTTTAATTTAGGAATCTCAGTCAGACCGTACAGGTATGGAACTCGAGAAGTGCTTGTTTTAGGTGGTTTTAGGCTTATTTTGGTCTCTTTCCAAGGTTTAGGTGTCTTCCTTGATCTGCCACACCTCCAAATTCACACATAATTTTTTCCACACATCACTTAATCATCCCAAACACTCTACAACTCCAACCCTGCTCATTCCTGCAAACACTTGCATAATCTCATTCATTTCCTAACCAAGCTATGACTGATCTCACCTAGGAAATGATGCTCATTTGCCTTTCAATGACCTCCAAAGGAAAATTAAAGTTATATACACTATACAAAGGTTCCATGGCTTGAGTCCCAAGGGTTATTGAGAATAACTCAAAGGACTTCAAACAGGAACCATGTCTGGGCCTCTCAAACCCTTACTCAGGCTGAGAGCTTACAAAATAAGAAACACAATTCAACCCTGCAAATAAACTAATAAAATTCCTCCTTGAGCACTACAATAACATGAACAAAACAATAAGCAAGTAATAGCAATGCAATCAATCCATTAAGTACGAATTGTTGCTCTAATTCTTGACAAAATGCAATGTAAAACTTTAAAATTGGTCTCAAAATGTATTCCAATCTATTTCAGGTGCTGAACAACCTCATTACATTGATTCTAAAATATTTTATATGCCATTTTTGGCATAACTAACTCTCCATCGGTTCCCTAACCAACCCTTTGCACAAAAATGCAAAAAGTTGCTCAACGTTGCAAAAAGATGTCAAGCAACTTTGACAACTTTTGCCAAAAAGTGCATTTTTGTCTTTCATGCTTGATTCTCTCCTCCAAACCATCTAAGATGACATTTCCATTGACATTTCCTAATTCCAAACAAGGATATTCAAGGCATTTTTCATCAAAATGCAAGATTTTGCCATTTTAGGCTTACAAGGGCTTACAAGCCAAAATTGAGCAAATGCATCATCCTAAGGAAATTCAACCTACCAAAGCACTACAAAAACATATAAATACCTAATAGAAGACTCTTATTCACCACTCCAAACCAAACTATGAACAAACACACCAAAATGTAGAAAGTGGACTCAAAACTAGCTCAAAATTAGGTGCTCTTGCACCATACTTCCCCGAAGAAAAGAAGTCAATTGACTCCTTGAGGAAGAAAAGACAATAGAACTCCATGCTTAGATAATGTTTCCTTAGGTATCCAAGTAGCCTCTGAGGTTGGAAGATGCTGCCACTTGACCAAGTTCTCCATGTAGGAGGTATGCCTTGTTTTCTTCAAAATTGTTGAATCTAACACCTTCTCGGCTTGTGGAATGGGTGCAGCTGGTAAGGGCAGGTTTGAGAGTGCTTGAGAGAATTTTGAAACTCTACTATCTTCTACTGGAAGTGTGCCCTTATACTGCACCAAATCTGCTACATTGAAGATTGGTGACAAAGCCATATTACCAGGTAAGTCTACCTTGTATGCAATATTGCCATACTTGGCCAAAACTTTACAAGGACCTACTCTCCTCATCTGAAGCTTACTAGGGACACCTTTCTGAAGTCTTGCCTTGTTCAATTGAACCATCACCATATCACAAATAGCAAATTGGATATCTTTCCTTTTTTCATCTACCTTGTCTTTGATCTTTTGAGTAGTGTCCAATAGGGTTATCCCAACTTGCTCATGAACCTCTTGCATTGATTGGTCCATGTCCAAGGCATGTCCACTCTAATGTCCCATCTTTCCCACATCTCTGAGCTCCAAAACTCCTCTTGGATGAATACCATACACCACTTCAAAAGGATGTTTACTGGTGGACCTATTCACACTATCATTGTAAGAAAACTTAGCTTGATGGATGATCTGATCCCAAGCTTGACCATACTCTTTTGTTAGGCATCTAAGTAGGTTCCCAAGTTTTCTATTAACCACCTCAGTTTGACCATCTGTTTGGGGATGATAGGCTGAACTTAAAGACAAATTAGTGCCTAATCTTTTCCACAAAGTCTTCCAAAAATAACCAATAAACTTTGCATCCCTATCTGACACAATACTGATAAGTAAGCCATGAATCCTAATAATTTTTTTGAAAAACAAGTGAGCAAGATGGTTCGCATCATGAGTGACCTTGCATGGAATAAAGTGAGCCATCTTACTAAACCTATCTACCACAACATAGATGCTATCAAAACCTGATTTGGTTTTTTGCAAACCAACCACAAAGTTCATACTTACACACTCCCATGGCCGGTTGGGAATACGTAAATGCTGATAAAGACTAGCATTAGAAGATGTAACCTTATCTCTTTGACAAACCACATGTTTCTCCACATATCTTCTAATATCTCTTTGCATCTTAGGCCATAAGTAGAATCATTGGACAAGTTCCAAAGTCTTTTTCAAACCAAAATGTCCACTCAAGCATCCATTATGTTTTTCTTGCATCAAGTTTTCCCTCATAGACCCTCTAGGAACACATAGTTGCCCTCCTTTGAACAAAAGACCATCTTGCAAGGTGTAATCTACATACTCACTATGGAAATGGTTTCCAAATCCTTGGCAAACCTTGTAGGCAGCAGCAAAATCCTCATCTTCTTCATACAAATTCTTGAAGCTATCCACTCCAATGCTTTTGAGCTGCACTTCTTGCACTATTAGTAACCTCCTAATCAATGCATCAACTACCTTATTACATTGTCCTTTCTTGTGCTTGATGATAAAGGTGTATGATTGCAAATACTCTGCCCATTTAATATGCCTATGGTTTAACTTTTCATCTGAATTAGGAAAGCTAAGAGCTTGATTATCAGTGTAAAACACAAATTCCTTAGGTAACAAATAATGCCTCCAATTCCTAAGTGATTGGACAAGTGCATACAAATCGAAATCATAGAAGGAATACATTTTCTTTTCATCATTGAGTTTCTCACTGAAGAAGGCAACCAGTCTATTGTCTTGACTCAAAACTGCTCCAACCACTAAGTTGCTTGCATCACATTCAATTGTGAAGAGTTTGTCAAAACTTGGTATGATAAGTACCAGTTGAATAGCCACCTTTGTCTTTAGGAGATCAAATCCTCTTTGTGCTTCCTTTGTTAATACAAACTTGGTTCTCACACCTCCCTTGATTGTCTCAAGCATGGGTGCACATATTTCACTGAACCCTCTGATGAACTTTCTATAAAACTGAGCCAGGCCATGGAAACTTCTCACTTCACTTTTTGTCCTAGGTGTAGGCCAACTGATTATGGCTTCCACCTTAGAATTTTCCATCTTCAAATCACCTCTTGAGACTACAAACCCAAGATACACCAATTCCTATTTCATAAACTCACATTTCTCCAAATTGATGGTTAGTTGTTCATCACATAGTTTACTCAAGACAATTTCTATATGATTAAGATGCTCATCTTTAAACTTTCTAAAAATTAGGATGTCATCTAAGTAAACAAAAAATTTACCAATGTAGTCATTGAGTACTTCATTCATTACTCTCATGAATGTGCTAGGGGCATTTGTGAGTCCAAATGGCATAACAAGTCATTCATAGAGTTTTTTTGTAGTCTTGAAGGATGTCTTCCATTCATCACCCTCCTTTATTCTAATTTGGTGGTAGCCACTCTTAAGATCTATCTTAGTGAAGTATTTAGCACCTCCCAAACAATCCGTCAGGTCTTCAATTCTTGGGATGGGAAATCTATATCTGATAGTAATCCAGTTTATAGCTCTTGAGTCAGTGCAAAGTCTCCAAGTACCTCCTTTT
This sequence comes from Cryptomeria japonica, assembly GCF_030272615.1. Taxonomy (NCBI): domain Eukaryota; kingdom Viridiplantae; phylum Streptophyta; class Pinopsida; order Cupressales; family Cupressaceae; genus Cryptomeria; species Cryptomeria japonica. The sequence continues at coordinate 755,697,079 of NC_081411.1, read as the reverse complement.
TTCGGAGCCAAAACGGTGGGTACTACACATGGGTTGATGCTCTTCCTAATTAGACCATTATCTAGGAGTTCTTGTATTTTCTTGGCTATCTCCTTATTTTGATCCTGTGTCATCTTATAAGTTGCCTTATTGGGTAAAGAAGCTCTGGGTATAAAGTCTATTTGATGACTTATAGCACATTGAGGAGGCAATGTAGCTGGTGTTCCATCACTAATGATGTCTACAAACTGATTTAGAACCTGCTGCACTTGTTTAGGAATGCTCACCTTCTTCTCCTTGTTGTCCTCTTTTGGCTTCACAATAATGGAAAACTGCACTCCTCCCTCCTTGAGTGTGTTGATGAAATATTTCTCACCAATCAGCAGCACATTAGGACCTTTGGATCTTCCCTCTACTTGGTCTCCTAAGGATTGGATTTTGTAGGTGGTTCCATCCTGTTGGAAGGTATAAGCATTCTTCTCTCCATGATGTATTGTCTTTTTGTCAAACTACCATGGCCTACCTAGGAGTAGGTGGCAAGCATCCATGGGTAAGATATCACATAAAATTTGGTCTTTATAACCTCCAATGGTGAACTCAACCCAGGTTGTTTCATTTACAAAAATATGATGCCCCTTGTTGATCCATGTAACTCTGTAAAGATCACTATGTGGGATTCTTGGCAAATTAAGCTTACTCGCCGCTTCCTCTGACACTATGTTGTTTGTGGATCCTGAATCCACTACCACTCTACATACCTTTCCCATGATCTTAGATTTTACTATGAACAAGGATCTCCTTTGCTTAGGTTCCTCCTTTAATGGTTCTTTAATCAAGACTCTCCTTATCATGAGGTTCTCTCTAGCCTCTGAATCCAAGTTTACTTTTGATGCTTTCATGTTTTTTGCATCCTCTTGAGCATAATTTACTCTCCTCTCGCCTCCTTGGGATGAAGAAGACTTCTCAAGGCATCTATAGGTCGGGTGTCCAAGTTGATGGCAATTGTAGCACTTCATGGTGGGAAAATAGGACCCTCTTCATGATCCACTAGACCTTCCTCTACTAGATTTTCTAGATCCCCTTCCTCTATAGCTTCTCTTGCTATTGGAATCCCCACTTTTGTCAACCAACTTGGATTCCCCTTGGGATCTTTGGTCTACACTTCTTCCATCAAAACTACCTCTCTAACCTCTGCCATCTCCTCACCTACCTCTACCTCTATTGCTTTGTTCTTGTTTCTTCTTGCTCTTTTCCTCCACTCTTAGTGCCAACAGATAGCATTTGTGCACAGTGTTGGGGCATAACAAGCTTAATTCCTCTTGAATATTCCATCTCAAGCCATTCAGGTATCTTTCTACCTTGATGTTCTCATCCTCCACTACCCTGGATCTCAGACACAACTTCTGAAATTCCTCAGTATAGATACTCACATCCAAGTCTCTTTGCCTCAAGTTTTGTCTCCTCTTGTGCAACTGGATTTGATAATCTTCAGGGATGTATGCCTCTTTCACCTTGGCTAACATTCCCTTCCATGTAGCTATCGGGTTCTTTCCCTCTTTTTGCCTCTCTTCTTGAATAAATTTCCATCAAGTCAATGTTTCCCCTCTCAATCTAGACTTTCCCACCTTCACCTTTTGTGCCTCATTGATTCCATCACATTCAAAGTGATTCTCTAATCCCTCTATCCATTCCAGGACTACCTCTGGCTCCATTTTTCCACCAAAAAGTGGCACTCCTTCTAAGGATTTCCCTCATAAGGCTTTAATTTCTTTAAGGAAAGGTTCTTCAGGTAGAATTGGGTCTAGTTCAGGAGTCCTATCCTCTTCTACTACTTATTTGCCCTTCCCCTCATTGACCTTATGTATGGTGAAAATGGATAACAATAATAACAATATTGAAAGGCTAAATGAATTCAACCACAAAACCCTAGCCTAACAATCAACAAAGATCCACCATAACATATGAAGATTACCTAAGACAATGCAAATCACATGAAATAACAAAGATTATACCATCACATGTCCAATAGGGTTTTGATCTCCATTCTTCCTATCTCCATTGATCTTGCTTGATATATTTGCTCTCAGATTTTATGTGCACAAGAGCTCAACAAAGAACGGAATGTGGTTGCAAGTAGGATCGTAGTGTAGTCAAGTCCTCCAAATTGTCGATTAGGTCATTAGAATGCTTCATTAGAATGAATAGAATGATTAGGCTTTGATAATGAAGGAAGCATCTCCTTATATAGAAGACACTATATGAAATGGAGGGATAAGATTGAGAGGTGTAAAAGGAGGTCGGCTATGATTAGAGGGTAGGTAAAAGAAATAATAAAATAATGAAAGGGGTAGGTAGTGTATGAATTAAGAGATGAATGACATGTGTCATGGGTAGAAAAGGTTAATGAATTAATTAAATAAATAAAGATTTATTTAGTTAATAGAAGAAGTGGGATCAATTAAATAAATAAGATATTTATTTAATTTAGGAAAATGATAATTTAAATAAATAAATGTATTTATTTAAATGAGTAATAAGGCTAGAAGAGGATAAATGAATTAATTAAATAAATAAAGATTTATTTAATTAATAGAAGAATTAAGCTTAGATAATTAAATAAATAAAATATTTATTTAATTAGACTGGACAATTTTGGGTGTTTACATTTTGCCCCTCTTTGAGACAATGTGGCTTGTCGTGTTGTTTCAAAGAAGATAAGATGAACTGATACAGAGTTGCCCCAGAATGGGAATGATATGCCCCCTCGAGAGATTGGATGAAAAAGTCTGGAAAGATTGCAGACAATCTCTCGATAAGAAAGAAAGGCTAGAATGGAATGGTCGGATAAAGTGACAAAGTCACGAGATAATGAAGACTGACTCGAGAAATGAAGGCGAGGGCTAGGGTAGGCTATAAGATAGACCACGGGCCAAAGACATCCTCATTGTCATCTACACCCTCACGAGATCATAGTGCAGAGCGAGAAAAAAAGCAGTAACAGTCAGCAGCGATGGCTTTCGTACACAGATTCGACCGCGTTCGCCGATTTCAGAGACCAGCAGAGGCAGGAGAGCCGGTAAGTACCACAAAACCTCCTCGTACTTTGATGCATTTAATTTTGTCATTAATGCATGTCGAATAGGGCAATAAATGCACTTAGACTAGGGTCCAAAAAGTGTCAAAAAAGTCCAGGCGCATCTGTGCAGAGCATAGGCACGTCCGTGTCAAGAAGGCACGTCTATGCAGTCTTTGAGCGCGTTTATGTCATGTAAGCGCGTTTGCGTTGAAAAATGTTTGGTCTTCTAGGTCAAATCGGCAGTTCTGTGATAAACATATGTTGTCGATTGGATAAGCTACTGAGAGGATACACTCAAGCAGGTCCTCGAGGAAGACTAGGATAGATCAAGGCACTTTGTGATGAACAGTGAGTACCAAGATAGAGTACTTTGTGATGAACAGGGAGTACTGAAATATGAGTAGCACTTTGTGATGAACAGGGAGTGCGAATGTGAGTAACACTTTGTGATGAATAGGGAGTGTCACACACGTAGTACTTTGTGATGAACAGGGAGTACCACTAGGATAGATAGCCATATGCATTTAGATAAAAAGTAGCATTTTGTGATAAACAGTGAATGCCACTATAACTGACATGATTGATTTGCTTGACTGTAGGAGTATTTGCCGATGCTGGAGTCACGGGAGAGATTCCCGTCGACGCAGAGGTTGCGACCTGAGTTGTCGCTCGAGGACAGAGCTGCCATCGAGGAGATGGGCTTGAGACATGTACTATATGTGCCTAAGTTTCGGGAAAACATGGGTTTGCTGACTGCGCTTGCTGAGAGATGGCACTCTGAGACGTGCACGTTCCATTTATCGATGGGTGAGATGATAGTCACCCTGGAGGATGTATATAGGATCATGCGGATGCCGATCGATGGGGAACTGATTCCGTATGATCGAGACGGAGACAGGGATGCCCTTGGACGAGTGTTCTAGGATCCAAGATTGGAGATGAGGATAGGACACATGGCATGGGATACCATGACATGGATAGGATTAGCACTACCAATAGTGTTGGCAGGAGTGATCAATGAGTTCCTCTGTATCAGTTTTGTACCATTTTGTATAATGATGTAGACACCTACGGGTGATTGTAGCCATATGATTTTGACATCATTGTATCATGACACTTTATATATATATATATGAGATTATTCATCTTTGCGGCATCTATATGCATGTGTACCTATGTGATGAGATGCTCTTATGTGATGCTTATGATATGGATGCAAATATGTATATGATGCAATGCAATTTTTTTTTTTGTTCGTTTATGTTTTATATGTGTATGCATGATGCAAATGTGAATGTATGTAATGCAAATGAATATAATAATGCAAATGTAAATTGTGCTAACAGGTGTTGTGTGCAGGATGTGATGCAATTGTGATATCTATATGTATGTATGAAATGCTTATATGTGGTAATGCAGGTGCAGCTACATGAAATGCATATGTTTTTGGTGTGTAATTATACTCAGTCATGTGATAGCAGGCTACGCGGACTCGAGAAGGATGATGGAAGTCAATCAAGAAAGGGGGGATGAAAGACAGAAGATATGAAAGTGAAAGAGCTTCTTGTGCGTTATCATCATTGAGCTTTATTATGGCAAGTAGGTTATGACAATCGAGGCATGTGTTCGACCCAGAAAGTCATTGTACCTATTTGCATGGAGATAAGACAGTCACAAACAAGGAACGCCCCGGTTCATACTAGACTCACAGTGTCCTCATATCCTTGGACAAGTCATAGCATTACTAAGAAACAATCCACAGACAGAAAATACAAATAGGTGACGATACCCCATCCTCGCCTTTCTAGTCAAAGACATCCTGGAGATAGAATCTCTAGTCAAAGACATCCCAGAAAAGCTAAAAGACATGTCACCAAAAAGATAAAATCAAAAGAAAACCAAGACTCGTCACCAACATCCACTATAGTCCTCAAGTTTAGTGTCTCTTGTCACTTGTATAAGTCTTATTCGATTGTGGTCACAATGTTTACTTTCACAGAAAAGATAGATAGCACTGAACCATATGTTGTCTGAGTCTGTTGAAAGATTTGATTTGTTGAAGCCCATTGTTGCTACTGTGTCTCATCTAAAACTGACTAAATCCATGAAACTGATACTTTATTGCGGAGAAAATGAAACTTTATTGCGGATCTAGCGATGCAGATGTTGCTTTATTGCGGATTGTGCGCGAATAGACTGGAGAAAGCTGGAAGAAACTATACTCCTCAAAACATGTGATGTTCTCAGTTCCACACCCATCACTAGACGTAGGATTTTGCCTTAGCCACAGATAGGATCTGATTTATTATGGATGGAAAGAGAGGTTTAGGAATGTTTATTATGAATGGCTAACCAATCTTGGGTAGATCAATAACAAGCCATGATGGGAATGGGTAAGTTTATTATGGATGAATAGGTTGTGAGTGTGTGCAAAGTGAAAGGATGAAAGAGAATCCTGAAGGAGGGAGGAGCAATGTCTCTATGCATGGCACTGGGAACCCAACCATGGTACTTGCCCAGGGCGCCACCGAAGTGGTTTTCACCGTTGGACGAAATTATTTCTCTTTACTTTTTTCAATTTTTCAATGTTTTTTTTTGTGTCACAAGGCGCCTGTTTGCCAGGTTTTCACCAAGTAACGATTTTTTTGTTTTATAATTTTTTTTTTTGTATTTTTGAATTTTTTTGATTTTTTTGTATTTTTGAATTTTTTTGATTTTTTTGTATTTTTGAATTAGGATATTCCGAAGAGCTATGTGTAAAACCTACGAAGGTGCATGTTGTTGATAGGATCCTCCAAAGGTTCACCTTCTGTAGTTGAGAGTTGATATGCCCCAGATCCATATACTACTGTAATAATGTAAGGACCAAGCCAGTTTGGTTCAAACTTGCCCTTCTTCTCTCTGTCTTGCTGATTCTTGGGGTTTTCTCTGAGAACCAAGTCACCTACCTCAAATGTGTGAGGCTTGACCTTGTGATTGTAGCTGCGACTCATTCATTGTTGGTAAGCCTTGAGATGATTAAAAGCAATTTGTCTCCGTTCATCCAACAGTTCTAGTTCTTGTAAGCAAGAGACCCTGTAGTCTTCATCAGTGATGATGTTTTGCAAAGAGACCCGTAAAGAGGGTAACTCGACCTCAATAGGCAAGATGGCTTCAGCGCCATAGACAAGTGAATATGGTGTAGCTCCTGTAGGTGTTCGGACACTTGTGCGGTAGGCCCAAAGTGCAGGATTGAGTTGGATATGCCAGTTACGGCCAGCGTCGTCGACTATCTTCTTGAGGATTTTAAGGATTGTTTTATTAGACACCTCAGCTTGGCCATTACCTTGGGGGTAATATGGTGTGGAGAAACGATGGGAAATATGGAAGCGGTCACAGAGTTCACGAACATCCTGATTTTTGAAGGGACGCCCGTTATCAGTAATAATGGACTTAGGAATACCATATCAGCAAATGATATAGTTAAGGATGAAAGTAGCGATTTGTTTTCCAGTGACTTGTGTGAGAGGCACGGCTTCAATCCATTTTGTAAAATATTATGTGGCAGTGATAATGAATTTATGACCATTGGAAGAAGGAGGGTGAATCTTGCCTATGAGATCAAGTCCCCACTGACAAAAGGGCCAAGGAGACGCAAGTGGTTGTAGTTCTTGTGCCGGCGCATGTATGAGGTCTCCATGAATTTGACATTGCTTACATTTCTTGACAAACTGATATGAGTCTTTTTCCATCTTGGGCCAGTAATATCCAGTCCTAATGAGTTTCTTGGCCAAGGTAGGACCACTAGCATGTGGACCACATATCCCTTCATGCACTTCATGTAACGCAATCTGAGCTTCGTCACTTTCTAGACATCTAAGAAGAGTGCCATCTAGACCTCGTCGGTATAGGATATCAGCTAGAATGACATATCAAGAGGATTGGCGAATGAAAGTGCGGCGTTGGTTGTTTGATAGATCAGGAGGTAGGGTATTGTCGCGAAGGTATGTGAAGATGGAGCCATATAACTGGGATTCAGGACCAACAATGCCTATCATCTCAGTAAGCATTATCTCATATGAAGGAACCAACAGGTTTTCTACCAGGAACTCATAGCAGGTTTCATTTTGAGGTAGATCAATTAGTGAAGCAATTGTAGCCATGGCATCTGCGGCGCGATTCTGCTCTCTTGGTATCTGCTCAAAGTCTATCTTTGTAAAGTGCTATTTCAGATTATCCACCATTTTCTTGTAAGGCAGTAATTTTTCATCTTTTGTTTGGTAATCATTAGTTGCTTGATGGATGACAAGTTGAGAATCCCCAAAAACACGAAGTTCTTGGATCTTCCACTGAACTGCAATTCGTAATCCTGTTGTTAATGCCTCATATTCCGCTATATTGTTGGTGCAAGGAAATGATAAGCGGTATGATTTTGGTATAGAATCACCTTGAGGAGTTATAAAGAGGATGCCAGCTCCTACCCCATGCTGTGTGTATGAGCCATCGAAGTACAGTTGCCATGGCTTTGCACGTGACACTGTTAAAATGGATTCATCTGGAAATTTTGAATTTAAAGGAACATCATCTATCATGGGAGCATCTGCTAATTGATCTATGATGGCTTGTCCTTTTATTGCTTTTCTGTCCACATACTCGATGTCGAATTCACTCAGGATCATTACCCACTTGGCCAGTCGCCCAGTAAGTGTAGCTTTGTTGAGAAGGTATTTTAATGGATCAATTCTTGCAATCAACTTAGTCTTGTGAGTGAGCATATAATGTCATAATTTTTGTGAAGCAAAGACCACAGCGAGACATGCACGCTCGATTGGTGTGTAGTTTAGCTCATATCCCACCAATGTGCGACTGATATAGTATATTGCTTTTTCCTTGCCGTCAGCTATTTGTTGCACTAGGAGTGCCCCCAGTGCTGTTGGAGTAGCTGATATGTATAGTAATAGTGGTTGATCTGGAACTGGTGGCATCGGAACTGGCGGATTTAGAAGATAATCTTTGAGCGTCTGGAAAGCCTGTTGACAGTTATCATCCCATTTGAATTTGATGTTTTTATGTAGCAAGTGTTGAAAAGGATTGCACTTATCCGCCAGTTGTGCTATGAATCTGCGGATGGACTGGAGTCTGCCTTGTAAAGATCGAAGTTGACTGATATTTCTTGGTGGTTGCATTTCCAAGATAGCTTTGACTTTTGCTGGATCCGCTTCAATTCCTCTTTTGGACACGATGAATCCTAGGAGTTTCCCGGAGGTTACTCCAAAGACACATTTCTTGGGGTTTAATCTTACCTTGTACTTTTCCAATCGATCAAAGGCAACTGAAAGTATGTCCAAATGTGTATTTCTGTCTATTGATTTGACCAAGAGATCGTCAACATAATCTTCCACAGTTACATGCATGAGATCATGAAAAATAGTAGTCATAGCTCTTTGATATGTAGCACCTACATTTTTCAGCCCAAAGGGCATGACATTCCAATAGAAAGTTCCCCACGGACAAGTGAATGATGTTTTATGTTGATCCTCGAGTGCAATTCTTATTTGATTATAGCCAAAGAATCCATCCATTAATGATAGCATTTCATGACCTACTGTGAGATCAACAATCAAGTCAATGTTTGGTAATGGGAAGTCATCCTTTGGACAAGCTTTGTTGATGTCTCTGAAATCTGTGCAAATTCTAATGCTGCGATCTGGTTTGCTGACAGGTACCAAATTGGAGATCCATTCGGGGTAATCAATTGGGCGTATGAATCTGACATCGAGTAATTTCTCAAGCTCTACTTTGACTAGTAATGCCACTTGTGGATGCATTTTCCTTAATTTCTGTTTCACTGGCTTTGCCCCCAATTTGACTATCAAATGATGCATTACCAAATCCGGATCCAGTCCAGGCATATCAGTGTATGACCATGCAAAATTGATTTGTCGTTCTTTGAAGAAGCTTATGAATTTTGATCTTTCGGACTCTGTTAATGATTGAGCTAGGAATATGTTGTGTGGAACCTCTTCTGTACCAATGTTTGTTTTGATAGTCTCCTCTACCAACATGGATGACTTTTCCTCATATGATGATGGGAGAATGTCGAGCCTTCCATCTTTGGGTGCCTCAGAGAGGTTTTCGCCCTCAGATACGTCCTTTCTTTTTACTTTTTTGGGGTCAAATAGCACCACAGTGTGGTTTTCGCCATAAGACCCTTGATTTGTTCTTATTTTCACATTTTTGCGACTGGAAGGTCTAACACCCTCACCAAAATATGCCATGTTGTTGAGTTCTATGGTGTATCCTGCTTTGTGGTCCCCAGGGGGAAGATCATCTCGTATGCCAAGATAGTCAATAATAGCTTCGTCCTTCTGAAATGTGTCAAATTGTGCTGGTCCTTCATAATCTCAGTCAATGAGTTGGTGGTGAACAAGGGGAAGGCCTTTAATGTTTTCAGAGTTTGCAGGGCTAAGAGTGAAGATATGGTTATATTCGGGTATATCGAGGCAATCGTCGAGGTCATCGATGGCACTCTCCTCGTCAGTTTCGATCGCAAGCGAATCCAAATTATCATTACTAGTAGCGCATTCCGGAACAGGTGTTCTCATCCTATGTGATTTCAACCTGGAACCTTGAGACAAGGACTGTGTAGACTCCTCATGGGTTGTTTCTTGACCAACTCTAAATTTGTTATAAAATTCCTCTTCTTCTGTGGGTTCATCTGGCTCTCTGAATGTCTCGGTGAGCTCGTAGTCACTGGAGGATTTGTCTGAACCCCATTCCCATTCGTTGGAATCTGTGGAATAGCAATCTTCTTGTTGAACTTTGGCAACTTTGATTTGTGATTCCTCTTCTATCCTTTTTGTGTGGATCTTGGAAGTCAGAAAACCAAGTCCCTTTGAGCATTCTCTTCTTACAGTCAATTCAGGTTGTAGGGGTTCCATGACGCCTTCTTTGCGTAACCCAAGAGGGCTTTTTCCATCATACCCAAATTTTTGTAGAATCTTGAAGCCTTTGCCATATTTCTCACAAGGTATATTGATCTGATCATGTGTGTCATCTTCAATGTCTTTATAGAGCATTTTGTATAAATCTTCCTCTTCCAGTTCGCCCCATCTTTGAAAGGTAGTAGGATCCCATTTGAGCGTCATGATGAATGTTTGCTTGTTAGGATGTGGCCTTCCAAATTCTTTTGGAGAGCTCATGACTTGTCGTAAATACATGGTCTGATTTAAAGTGTATTCTCCCATGCCTTTGTCCTGAAATCTGCCTTTAAGTTCACCTTGTTTTGATGTCGAAGGTTTTAATGACTCAGGGTCAATGTATGTTGAAGAAGGAACAGCTTCACGATTACTGGGAATGATGGTCTCCATATGTGATCTTAGGTTATTGCAATATATGAACGGATTAGGATCGTCGTTAACTGTTACCTCGACTCCATTATGAGGAAACTTAATGCATTGGTGATATGTCGATGGGACTGCCCTCATTTCATGAATCCAAGGACATCCTAGCAATATATTATAAGTGAGATCTAAATCCAGGACCTGACAAACCACATCCTTTGTAACTGGTCCAATTCTTAGAGGTAAGGTGACCGTGCCCTTGGATGAGCGTTCTTCATCATCATATGCCTTGATGGTAATTTGGTTCTTTGAATTCACAGCTTTATCGGAATATCCCAATTGTTTAATGGTGCTCAATGTACAAATGTTTAGACCAGCTCCTCCATCTATCAGGACTCGCTTTATTCGATGCTTGTGTATGAAGGCTTCAATATGTAATGGTGCATTATGTGGCTGATTTATGGAGGCGTCATCAGCTTTTGTAAATGTAAGGGAATGTGGAATGGATAGGTATCCCACCATGGCTTTAAATTGGTCCACATTCAGATCAGTAGGAACGGCGGTGTCTCTCAAGATTTTGTCAAGAATAGCTTTATGAGCGGGGGATATGCGTAAGAGCTCAAGGATGGAGATGAGCGCGGGTGTCTTCCCTAACTGTTCTACAAGGTCATACTCAGGTTTAGTAGATGAAGAGGAGGTGTTTTTAGTGGAGGCACCTGGCAAAGTAATTTTACCTCGATGAGTTGTAACATCACATTCAGAGGCAGGCTCGGAAGAAGATCCAACGCCTCTTAGAACAATCTTGGGTCTTTGAGGAGGATTCTCAGGATTTTTGTTCTTGATGGTAATAGTAGAGATATGATTGTCCATTGAGATGTGATTGATAGTTGAGTCATAGTTGTAAGGTGCTCTAGTATAGTTGGCCTGATCATCTATGACTTGGGCTTTTCCTTTGTCATGCTTTGGGAATGGTTCCTTAAACATCTCATGTTCTTGATTAGATGAATGTCTCTCAATCTCAATGTCACCTCTACCAATGAGATCTTGCACATATTTCTTTAGTCGATGGCAATTTCCTATCTTATGACCCTTTCTCTTATGAAACTCACAATACTCATCATCATTCCACCAATTTGGTTTGACCTTTGGTTCATATGGAGGAAAATCTGGAACTGTGGTCACTTTGTTTGCCACTAGCTTTTTGAAGACTGATTCAAGTGGTTCTCCCAATGGAGTATACTTCCTTCGTGATCTAGAAGTTGTTTGAGTATTCACTTGATTGTTTGTAGAACTTGATCCTGAAAAGATGAACTTGGGTCTCACTGTATTGGCATCAACAATGCCATCGTTGACTGTGTTCTTGTTTTTATTCCAAAATCTTGGCTTGTCTTTTCCTTTAAAGTCATCTTTGTTTTCCTTGAATAGCTTGATGACTCCTTGTTCAATTAGGACCTTTTTTGTTGCTAAGCCCTTTTCAATAACATCCTTGAAGGTGGACAAACAAGCTCTCCTTAGATCATAGCCAATATCCTTGTTAACGTTTTGAGTGAACATTTCTACCATTTGTTTTTGGGGAATTTCACAAGAGCATCTGCTGGCTAGATTTCTCCATCTTTGTAAAAATGACGCAAAAGATTCTCCCTCCTTTTGCTTAGTATTGCACAAAGTAGTGACTGAGATATCTGTTTCTATATTGTAGGAGAAATGTTGAATAAATGCCTCTGCTAAGTCACCCCATGACTTAATACCAAGAGGTAATTGAGAGAACCATTCCATAGCTTGATCGCCTAAGCTTTGTGGGAATAACCTCATCAAATATGTTTCTTCTGCCGCTACCTCTATGCAAGCTGTGAAAAATTGTCGTATGTGTGCCTTGGGGTCTCCTTTTCCTCTGTACTTGTCAAATTTTGGCGTCACAAAGTGTGCCGGAAATGGAGGCATTGGAATGCTCTTATCAAATGGATAAGGACATATGTCTCTCATAGTGTATGTTGGTTTTGGTGTACTCATGTCCTCCATTTTCTTTTGTAAATCTCTGATTTTTTGCTCCAAATTATTCTTAGGTGGCGATCGATTTCTTGTAGCATACCCCATGTTTGGGACACCAATTTGAGGAGGAGCTTGTTGCATGTATGGATGATATTGATCATAGACATGTTCATATGGAGGAGGTCTATATTGATGCGGCATATAGGGAGCACTTGGTATAGCTTCATGTTGAGGAACCCCATATCTATTTTGTGCATATATACCATATTCTATAGGCACGTCGGGTTCTATTGTGTTGCCCCCAAATTTGACATGAGGTTTCCTTGTGTCCAAATTTTGAGCATGCCTTTGGGTGTCCACTTGTTTTGATTGATCCATAGCTTGAGCATGTGATTGAGCATATCTATCTGCATAAGGCTTCCATAATGGTCTTCGAAGGTAAGTATCATATGTTTGACCATGTGTATGTGTGACTTCTGGTTTTTGAAGCAAAGCTGATGGTGATTCAGGTACCATATGTGGTCCTCTATTTCCTCCACTATTGGGTTTCCTTTGATCCATGTTGGAGTGAGTTTGTTGCGAGGGTCGGTTTTCCATAAGTTGAGACATGTCAAAGTCATGAGGTATTTTAGCTCCACTTTGTGCCATCATGTGTAAGAAGTATTGTCTATCCCTCTTCATTATCTCTTCAACCAATCTATTGAAATGAGGATTCATTATGGATTCTTCTATATCTGGTGATTGTATTGAAAATTTGTCCACATTGTCATTGTGTGTAGCCTTGTTGTTTGTAGTGTCTGCATTTTCCACATTTGGAATGTGTCTATAAACATCCATGTCAGGAAATGTAGTGTGCTCAGGATTGAAAAATAAATCATTGTCATACTCATAAGAACTCATGTTGACGGACTCTTGAGCTTCTTTAGCTTTTCTCCTAGATTTTTGAAGACGGGTTTCAACCATGAACTAGGTGTTTGACCAAGATGTGTAAGACTAGATGAAAAATGGAAAGAGTATGGAAGACCAAGAGTTGTATGAAGTGTAAATGAATCTGAAGTTTACTTGCAATGTCCAAATTGTAAGACCAAGTATGTAAGTAGTAGAGTAGGTGTGACTTCCAAAGAGAGGATAGTTTCTCTTGATGAGGTAAGTTGACCTTGACTCTAAGTAAAACCAAATGAGACCCAAAGGTAAGAAACCTTGATGAGGGACCACTTAGCAAAGTGTAGTTGTAGTATGTTGACAAAGTATGATGAGGACAAGCAAGTGACCTTTTGACTCAAGTTTAGACAAGTATGAATGTAAAATGAGATGTGAAGCAATGATGGACTGTATGAGACCCAGAGACAGGTTGAATGCTAGATGAAACCTGAAGAAACAACCTAGGAAGCTCAAGTATTCCGAAACTGATTTCTCTTGTTTGTTGGACTCTGAAATTTTTTTGCAATTTTGAACACAGACGCGACTGTATCCTTCACAGACGCGGTTTCCGGACACAGACGCTACTCTGTTTAACCCAGACGCACTTCTGCGATTTTCTTGTTTGCTGAACTGTAAAGGTTTTTGCAATTCTATACACAGACGCGACTGTATACTTCACAGATGCGATTCCCAGACACAGACATGTTTCTGTTCGACACAGACGCTGCTAGACACACAAACGCTATTATGCCCTTCACAAACGCGCTTAGATTACTTAGACGTGCTTTCGTGCAATTTTTCCAATCTGTGAAATTGTTTTGTTGTGACCAAATCTGACTGTTTGACTGTTTTTCGTGACAAGAGGACACAATGTTGATGAGGACTCAATGTTTTCTAGTGTTTAGACTCCAAAATGACTCCAAGAAAAGTGTGTTGTTTGATGTAAAATTGTTTTGCATACACTTGAAGACACAAAAGACACAATGTTTTGTTGTTTGGTCTTGATTGTTTTGAATGTTTAACATAAGTCAAGCACAATTCTTATGGCTGGCCAAGACAATAGTTGTTGATCCCACATAGGGTTTTACCCCCGAGGCTACGCTATTCAGAGCGGATACTTAGATGCTTGACCTCACTGGCTCCACCCTCGGCACTCACTTCTCGGGTCAGCCAAGCATCAGTCCCCATGAAAACTCCCCATGGCGAACTTTGTATCTCTACTAAGAACTGTATGTGTGTGGGCCGCTACCAGAGGTCCGACCTCCTGCCCCAACAACTAGAAGGATTTGGGCCTCTAAAACAAAATGGTGCTAGTAAGGGCATCCGCTCGTGTGGCCATACATGCGGCACTTTCAGCTCTGTAAATACAGAAGGCTCCCAGCCGGTAGGGGTTACGCCCTACAAATGATCAAATAAATTTGATCAAACGGGTTTATGGGGAGACATAGTGTCGATATGAACTAATCAGCACACGTTATCCATAGTTTTCACCATGAATACATTTGATTATAGTGGTTCGGATGAGGTGGGTTTTCCTCGCTACCACTTGGGTCATTCTCTTCTCACTAGTAATCCTAATGACCACACGGGAAGACAGGCCCTCTAAAGAATAAACAAAAAGAGCCTATTGCTCAAGACACAAAAGACAATGATTCAATTTTAGTGCACCAATGGAAGTGTTTGCTAGTCTATGAAAACAAGGCACACAACAAAATTTCAAAAAACCCTAGCCAAGGACCTGCAACAAAATTTTGTTAGTAGTTTGGGTTGTTTCAAATGATCACCCCTTCCTACAAGCACACAAGTTAGGTAAATTTTAGAAACCCAAAAGACTTTGTGAAAGAGGGGCCTTCAACAAAAATGATTTTTCTTTTTTTTTGCTTCCAAAACAAGCTGCACAAACTTAGTTAGCTAGATCTGAAAGGGTTAGTCCAAAAATAAACCAGATCTGAAACCCTAAGTGCGAAATCCAAAAATTGAATCAATGAAAATTTTTAAATTTCGAAATAGTAAAAACACAGACGCTGTTACCCCCGACACAGACGCATCTATATGACACAGACATGGTTCTGTGACTCACAGACGCGGTCAAAAATCACAGACGCCCTTCTCTGACATAGACGCGGAAAGAAATAACGCAGACGCGCTTATGAAACACAGACGCCCCTGTCTGAAACCTGCAAAATAAAACTTTTTGAAAACACAGACGCACTTCCTGATTCCGCAGACGCTCCTGAAAATCAGAGATGCGGTCCGAATGTTCGCAGACGCGAAAAAAATCTAAAATGTCGTTGAAAAATGTCCGATCTGCAACTTCAAAAACGCAAAATCTGCAACAAAAAAGATTAAATGCAAAGGGACAAGAGGTCCCACCGGGCGTGCCAAAATGTATATGGTGAAAATGGATAACAATAATAACAATATTGAAAGGCTAAATGAATTCAACCACAAAACCCTAGTCTAACAATCAACAAAGATCCACCATAACATATGAAGATTACCTAAGACAATGCAAATCACATGAAATCACAAAGATTATACCATCACATGTCCAATAGGGTTTTGATCTCCATTCTTCCTATCTCCATTGATCTTGCTTGATATATTTGCTCTCAGATTTTATGTGCACAAGAGCTCAACAAAGAACGGAATGTGGTTGCAAGTAGGATCGTAGTGTAGTCAAGTCCTCCAAATTGTCGATTAGGTCATTAGAATGCTTCATTAGAATGAATAGAATGATTAGGCTTTGATAATGAAGGAAGCATCTCCTTATATAGAAGACACTATATGAAATGGAGGGATAAGATTGAGAGGTGTAAAAGGAGGTCGGCTATGATTAGAGGGTAGGTAAAAGAAATAATAAAATAATGAAAGGGGTAGGTAGTGTATGAATTAAGAGATGAATGACATGTGTCATGGGTAGAAAAGGTTAATGAATTAATTAAATAAATAAAGATTTATTTAGTTAATAGAAGAAGTGGGATCAATTAAATAAATAAGATATTTATTTAATTTAGGAAAATGATAATTTAAATAAATAAATGTATTTATTTAAATGAGAAATAAGGCTAGAAGAGGATAAATGAATTAATTAAATAAATAAAGATTTATTTAATTAATAGAAGAATTAAGCTTAGATAATTAAATAAATAAAATATTTATTTAATTAGACTGGACAATTTTGGGTGTTTACAGACCTTAATTGTCACTTTCTCAGTTTTGTCTTCAACTGCATCTAGTTTTCTCTCCAGTTGTAATAATCTTTCTCTGAGGAGCCTATTCTCTTCTTCTTGGTCTTCTACCTTATTTTCTAGCTCTGCATTGGTCACCATCCTTAAATTATTCTCTCCTACTGATTCAGTGTCTATCATATGCTGGCTTCTTCCCAAATCTTGGTTGCTCTAATACCACTATGATGGGGAGGTTACTCAAAGAGAGCTTACAACTTGTTTAAGGGCAGTCAGATGTTGTCCTAGTAGGCTTCATGTTTTTTTCATATTGTCTTGAAAACAATTTTGGACACCTAATCTCTCTAGGAGTGCTCCCAATCCATATGTGCTCCTTGATTGCTCAAGCATGGTTGAGATTCACTAGGGTAAATCCAACCTTATACTCTAAAACTCCTCACAAGTGCTTGCAAGGGTTGTAGTAGGTGTTTGTGATGTTTTCATAAGTCAATCAGTTGGTTTTGAGTGAGGGTTCATTCTTTTCCCCATCGCTCCTTCATTTTCCTACTTGTTAGGCCTGGTAGCTCTAGAGCCCCAATTAGCTCTAGCAAACCAGTTTTTATGGATTTTCTCCCAACTTCTCCAAAGACTCACAAAATATTTGCTTATCAGGACACCCTTTTGAAATTACTTTCCAACTTCAAAATTTAGGAATCTCAGTCAGACCGTACAGGTATGGAACTCGAGAAGTGCTTGTTTTAGGTGGTTTTAGGCTTATTTTGGTCTCTTTCCAAGGTTTAGGTGTCTTCCTTGATCTGCCACACCTCCAAATTCACACATAATTTTTTCCACACATCACTTAATCATCCCAAACACTCTACAACTCCAACCCTGCTCATTCCTGCAAACACTTGCATAATCTCATTCATTTCCTAACCAAGCTATGACTGAGCTCACCTAGGAAATGATGCTCATTGGCCTTTCAATGACCTCCAAAAGAAAATTAAAGTTATATACACTATACAAAGGTTCCATGGCTTGAGTCCCAAGGGTTATTGAGAATAACTCAAAGGACTTCGAACAGGAACCATGTCTGGGCCTCTCAAACCCTTACTCAGGCTGAGAGCTTACAAAATAAGAAACACAATTCAACCCTGCAAATAAACTAATAAAATTCCTCCTTGAGCACTACAATAACATGAACAAAACAATAAGCAAGTAATAGCAATGCAATCAATCCATTAAGTACGAATTGTTGCTCTAATTCTTGACAAAATGCAATGTAAAACTTTAAAATTGGTCTCAAAATGTATTCCAATCTATTTCAGGTGTTGAACAACCTCATTACATTGATTCTAAAATATTTTATATTCCATTTTTGGCATAACTAACTCTCCATCGGTTCCCTAACCAACCCTTTGCACAAAAATGCAAAAAGTTGCTCAACGTTGCAAAAAGATGTCAAGCAACTTTGACAACTTTTGCCAAAAAGTGCATTTTTGCCTTTCATGCTTGATTCTCTCCTCCAAACCATCTAAGATGACTAAAAACCATTACTTTGGCATGTCCTAATTCCAAGAAAAAATATTCAAGGCATTTTTCAACAAAATGCAAGATTTTGCCATTTTAGGCTTACAAGGGCTTACAAGCTAAAATTGAGCAAATGCATTGTCCTAAGGACATTCAACCTACCAAAGCACTACAAAAACATATTAAGACCTAAAAAAAGACTCTTATTCACCACTCCAAACCAAACTATGAACAAACACACCAAAATATAGAAACTAGACTCAAAACTAGCTCAAAATTAGGTGCTCATGCAGCATAGAGAATGCCTTAAAAATGGAGGGATAGGATTAAGAGGTGAAAGGATAAATGGTTGGCTAGGACTAAAGGGTAGGTATAAGAAATAAAAAAATATTAGAGAGGTGGTTAAAGGAAAATTAAGAGATGAATGACAAGTGGCATGGAGGAAAAAGCTAATGAATTAATTAAATAAATATAGATCTATTTAATTAATAGAATAAGTGGTGCCAATTAAATAAGTAAAATATTTATTTAATTTAGGGAAAGGATAATTTAAATAAAATAAAAATCTATTTAATTAATAGAAGGTGTAGACACTTAAATTAATTATTTTAATTTATTTATTTGAATTCCTCGCATAATTAATTTATTAATTGTGTCAATTCATAATCCTTCTCAATATTAATTAAATATAATTAATGTTGTCACTATAGTCTGTTGATTGATTGATTTAATAAATCAATCTACCTTTATTCTTCTAAAATCCCTAAAATTAATTCTCTACAAATTCCTCCTTTTAATTAATTAATTTTAATTAATTAATCTAGGTAATTCCTACAAATCACCTTTTTCCAAATCCATCATTAACCTAATAAATTCTTCTAGAAGCCCCCTAATCTCACTTATCATTATTCTTCTAATTTTTAATTCCCTCCTCTCATTCTCTCTCCTAGTCAAAACCTCCTACAAATCTCATTTGTCCTAATCCCACCTAATCATTCTTCTAATCCCTCTCCTAATGAGTTGTCAGTGGCTAATCCTCATGATTAGCCACAAAGTCAACTCCTTGTCCCTTCCATCCAACCACCTTCCTTAAATACCCTTTTCCTAGGTGAATGTGAGATTTTCAAAATCTCACATTCCTCTAGACATACCATTCTCCAAGGAATTTTTAATTCCTCCTTACTCCTCCAATCCCTATGATCATCATTTTTGAAGAATTTTTAATTACTTTCTCTTCCCTAAGCACATTGGGAAGTCTTCTCAATGATCATTGAGTGTGGAGACAAGAAATTCCTTTAAGGCATATCTCTTGGTCTCCATACTTGTCTTGTCACCTCCTCTTGGTCTATGTGTGGGCTCACATGGAATCCTGACCCTTCATCTTGGGTCAATCCTAGCCCTTCATTTCTTCTCCTCTTCTCCTATAAATTGAGGAATCCATCCCCTTGTTTCACATCTCCAAATCTTGTAATTGCATGTTGCTCATTTGCTTAGTGAAATCCATCTAGGTACCCAAACTATAGTCAAATCATCATCATTTGCATACTTAGCCATTTTGATCATCATCCACAACTTCACTCTTTCATCCATCTATCCATATCCATCCTCATTTGTGCACACCTTAGAAAGCCAACCACATATCCACATTGGACCAATCCAATCAAGCTAAGGAGTGGCGCATTCTTGGCTTCATCAAGAGTCCAAATCGGAGGAACAAGAGAACTCTCTTGTCAAGGTATAATAGATTATTGTTCATGTCTTTCATTTGTATGTTTGGTGTTTTATATTTGAATTGACAATTTAACCTTGCACAGGATTTTTCCCTTGGTTCATTTTGGCATGCCCGATGGGACCCACGTCCTTGGAATTTAATCTTTTTTTTTGAGTTTTTGTGAGTTTTTTATCATGGGTATTTGAATAGCCTGAGCGTCTGCAAATCGGCGTGACCCCTTCGGGTTTAGCGCGAGTGACAAGGTTTTCAGCGTGTGCGCACGCGCTTTAGTGCAACCACTGAGAATTTAAATTGTTTTAACCCGCTTCTTCGCAGGCCTGCACATCAGTGTGAGCGCTATGGGAACAGTGGGTCTACTTCCAGACTTTTCTCATTTAGTTTCAGCAAAATCTCCTCTTGCTTCTTTTTTTTTCTCTTCTTTTATTTCATAATAAATAGCATAAAAACACTAAAAAGGTAAAAAAATCTATTAAAAAACAAAAAAAATTAGTTAATTTTTCTCTAACTAGTATCTTTTTTTTGTAGTCTTGTTTCAGCGCGAGCCCCTTGCGAATAGCACAGGTGCTCTATCGGGTTTCCCACTTAATTTTAATTTTTTAAATTTTAAATCTCTGTTGTCTGTACTAACCTTCTTCAGCACGACTGACCTTATATTAGCGCAACCATTTCTGACAAAATCTCACTTGTTTTTTAATTTGAAATTTTGAATTTCTAGCCGCTAATTTGTTTTAATTTATTTTTGTTTTAGTGCGAGCGTGAGCGCTTCAGAATAGTGCGACCGCTCAGGTATAATCGGCATTTCTTTTAGTTTTTGTATTTTTTTTCCTGCATTTTCTATTTTTTTTAATTTTCGGCCCACTTTAGTGCATATGCAGGCACTTCAACCTAAGCGTGTGCAAATCAGCGTGAGCACTGTTTCTACAGAGCTATCTCTACTATCACATTTTTGTGAGTTTTGTAGGTTTATTCGATTGTCCAAGACATAGAAATAAAACTATTGATCTTATTTTCTACAAGTTGCCTTGGAGATTCAACTAAACCTTGTGTTTTCATTTTTTTTAAGGCACTTAGACTTAATTAGGGGGTAAATGAACCATTTTTTTTCCATGTTTGCGAAAAGCGTAAAGGTAGGAGAGTATGCTCTCATCTATCTAGACAATCAAAAATCCAGACCCTCCAAGCTTTTTGTGTTTATTACATGTATACCCTTAGCGGGTCTGCCCTCCCTGAGTTGCTTTTAGAGCCGGTGAGAGGGGAACAACCCAAGTGAGTACACCCAGACCTAGGGATCCTAACTCACTATAATAAATAGTCCATTGGGAATGAAAGACTTAATGGTTGGGGCTATTTGAGATTTCACTCTCACATTGGGTTCTTAGTAGGATCCTAGAGATCTCAATCATGCTTGTGTGACTAGTAGGTTCTTGGTGCTTCATTGGTCTATAGGCCTCAATTGCACTTGCGCAGCTACGAAGGGTAGTTCCTAACAGGAAGCCATTCTAAACACCTTGTGAATAGTGGCCAAAAACATTCTAGTCATTGGTGCAAGAGGTCGGACCTCCGAAGCCACCCATATTTTTACGGCCCTTAGTAGAGACACAAAATTTTCCATGGGGAGTTTTCATGGGAATTGATTCTTGGCTGCCCTAGAGAAGTGAGTTTCATGGATGGGATCTAGTGGGGTCAACCATCTAAGTGTCTGCTTTGGGTAATCATAGTTGGGAAACCAATTGGGATCCATTGACTATTGTCCTTGCTAGCCCTAGGAATGTTGTATATGAGCATGAGTGTCTTTGAGTTCAAATTCATTTGACTATTGTGTTTGCTTTGCTTGACACGTGTTTCCCAAGAGTAGACTAAACACATCATTATCCCCAAACACTTTGCAAAACACTTGTCTAAAAAAAACAACCATCCAAGTCAAAGTCCTAGTCACCATTCCAATCATAGTCATACCCAAGTCACATCCTAATAGTCTTCCACACAAAGTCCTAATTGCGTCAAAACTTCATATGTCTCATGTTTTAAAATCCCAAGTTGTATAAGCATCCTAAGAAGTCAATCCACCGACCTATCAAGAAGAAGAAACTCACACAAAAACAACTTATTAGACGTCGGAAGTTTTGGTACACAAATCGTAAACTCTTGCTTAAACATAAAACCTTCTTTCACCATTACCACGATTACATCCATGGTCATAGCAATGAGTTTGATGCTAGTGATGAATTAAGAGTTTGTGCCCTCCATCAAGGTTCAGGTTTGTCTTTTAACACCAACTATCATTAGAATCAAGGTGGTTGTATCCCTTCATACAACTTGCCATCTGAACCAATCATCTATTGAGTCTTGTTCATGCCAAGGATAGCTTAGTCATCAAATTTCTTCTAATCATCACTATCATCTCTCTTTGATCAATCATCCTCAATATTTTCCTAAGGACTTAGCACATCAATTGATTGCAAATCAATCATCTTCAATTATCAAATCAATTCTCAAATCCAAATCAAATCATCCTTTAGTCCAATTTAACATCATGTTAAGGTTTTATGCCTTGTGAAGTTTTATTTAGAGCTCATCCTTAATCAATCAATCACTTGGCTTTGTGCTTGAAGAAGAATCCTCTCCAAGTACCTTTGCCCTATTCTTTGAGTCGATCAAGACTCTTATCTCACATCTTTATTTTACTTAGGGTAATTAATTAACCCTTAGTAGAACAAAGACTCTAAACATCATCCCAAGGTCTAAATTTTACCCAACTTGGTCATTACCTTGCTTGTGGTTTCATCAACATCTCCCACCTAAAATTCTCATCCAAGGACTAAGGTGCAATCCTAATCAAACTCGTGTCCTAATCCAAGGACTCTACTAATCAATCAAATCCAATTTCATCAAATTCAAATTAAATCCAAGATCCTTGCTAAGTCCCGTCATCAAATTTCTTCCTCCTTTAATCAATTTTTTCTAAGGTTATTCTTGTATGGTCACAACTCGATCTCTAAAGAAAAAGATGGCTGAACAACAATATGTCATGTCGGACATTAGTGTCCTATATGAAGACCCTACACAAGATCCTACACAAAGTGTGCAACCTAGCATTCAAAATCAACCACAAGACTCTAATATGGTTGATCAAGATGAACTCTCTCTGGAAGTGCGAACTTTCTTAGAAGACTCTTATAATCAAGAAATGTTGGAGAGATTTATCTAACATAATCCTAATGCTCTTGTAAAGACTCTCCTTAGAAATGGAGCTCGATTCCCCCCCTCCATTTTGATAGATCCACTCATGTTCAACAACCACAAGGAGACCTTTCTCCTACTCATACTATCACACTTGTTATTCAATCTCAATTAATTGTGCCCCTGCCCATCATTCAACTCCAATCAATAGCACCTGTGGCATCTGTCTCCGTGGTCTCCATTCTGCCTTCTTCCTTCTTAGCATCTATGCCATTATCAAATCTGATCTCGTCTATTCTCCAACATGCCTCTATGCCATTGTCTTCTACCTGACCATACGTTTCTATTCCACAATCCTCCATTCCTCTCAACAATGTCGCTAACTTCATTTGAGCCTCACTTCCTCTTGTCACAACAATTTGCAGGTCGCAACCAACTGTCACTCAAGTCCCTTTGACATCAGTCATCACATCTCACATCCCCGCTTCCTTATCATATCAATACATTAGTGGTGGTGGACCTTCCACGACTCATCTAATTCTAGGTGCAAACACAATTCATCATGTCCAAAATCCACAACAAGACCTCATTAAAGAAATATAGGACATGAAAAACATTATCAAAGACATGAAGGAAGGGACTAATAAAAGGAAACCTTACTTGTTTGAGGAATTATGCCCTTGTCCTTATGACCTGGCTATATTAGTTGCACCATACCCACTAGGGTTTGAGATGCCTAAGTTCATGAAGTATGAGGGCAAACGGGACCCCCGAGACCATGTTCGTGAGTTTCACATCTTATGTCAAGAAGTCTCCTATAGTGACTTATATCTTAAAAGGCTCTTCCCCAAGAGTCTCACGGGAGATGTTCTTGCATGGTTTTCGTCCTTACGTCGAGGTTCTATTACCTTCTTCCCAGACTTAGCAAAGAAGTTCATGGCCAACTATGCCTACAACATTGCTAATGATATTTCCATGATGGACCTTTGTAACATGAAACAAAGTCTTGGAGAGACTTTTCTAACTTTTTGCAAAGATGGTGACATCTTAACAAGAAATTCCAATGGGACATGCCAGAACAACACCAAATTGAATTATTTCAAAACAATCTGGTGCCCAAACTATCAAGACCTTTCGTATCTCAATGTATTAAATCTTTCCAAAAATTGACTGACAAAGGCCTATCCCTCGAACGTGTCTTGTTAGAGGAAGGAACCTTAAAACATTATCAAAAATCAAGTCAAAATTCTTCCTCTTACCATAATGATAAATCAAAATTTTGGTCCAAAAACAAGAACGTAGTCAATGATAGTGTGATTGATACAGAACGGGTCCAAACTGTGGCCGCTCCTCCAAAGCCCACCACCACAAATCACCAATCCAATAATAAAAATCAATCTCAAAATCCTCATAACAATGTCTCAATCCAAGGGCGACCACCCCGATCCAATAACAAGATTCCAAGAGATTTTACTCCTCTTGTCAATCTCATTGAAGTGGTTTTTCAAAATCTTGTCCAAACAGGCACAATGGTCTTTCGGATAACTCACTTGTTCAACCCCAATCAACCCAAACCTAGGTGGTATAATGAGAATGAGTATTGCGAGTATCATCATATCAATGGGAATGATACACGAAAGTGCATGAAGCTTAAAATCTACATACAAGATCCCATTAATAGAGGTGAGATTGAGGTAGCAAATTCAAAACCTGGTAACAACAAAGACAAACTAAAAATGTACTAGGAACCCTTCCCAAAACATAATAAAGGTAAAGGCTCATCATCTAACACTGTGAACTATGACTACACTAATCATATAATGGGCTTTGAGTTTTTAGTGGGTCGCATTGAGCTTGTAGACAACCATGTCAATGTCATAACTATCCAAGGAGCTAACCCTCCCCCTTCCCAAAGCAAACCTAACCCTATTAAGATAGTCATTTAAGGTGCTACACCTTCCACTTCCCACTCTTAGAATGACTAAAATGTAACCACCTGCTGAGGCGGAGTCACTGTCCAAGGAGCCCCTCCCCCACCAAACCCTCCCCCCATGTCTTCCACCCACTGATATGACCTCCTTGAGAAACTTGGGAAGACCCCCGCACAGATCTCCATCCTAGAACTTCTCAAGACTTCCCCTATCCACAAGGAAATTTTGGAACAAGCCCTCCTTGAGTCTCGCATTCTCAATCATATCAATGCTGCCCAATTCCAAGCTCTCATTAGAAACCTTGCCACCTAGCAACACCTTGTGTTCACTTCCAATGATGCTCCTACCGATGAAGACCATAATAAACCTTTGCACATAGAAGCCCTTATCCAAAAGCACAAGGTCAAACGTATCTTGATAGACGGTGGATCCAGACTCAATTTGTGTACATACAAGTTAATAAAACAATTGGGACTTTCTGAGGACCTGGTAGATACATCAGGAAGAATCACAATAAAAGCATATGATGTTGCAGAAAGAGTTTCTAATGGCATGATCACCTTGCCTCTTCAAGTGGGCCCTATTACAATTGAGACCTCTTTCCAAGTCCTAGATCTTGATCTCCCTTACAATATTCTCCTCGGTCACCCATGGATTCATTCATTGCAAGTCGTCCCCTACACTTATCATCAATGCAGCAAATTCCCCTTCAATGGAAGAGAGATCACTATCAAAGGTGATCCACAGCCCTTTCAATATTGCAAGCTCTTAGAGGGGAAGAATTCATATCATTTCCCACTAAATAGACGCTCTCCAACTCCTCCAAATGACACATCAAA
This sequence comes from Cryptomeria japonica, assembly GCF_030272615.1. Lineage (NCBI taxonomy): Eukaryota > Viridiplantae > Streptophyta > Pinopsida > Cupressales > Cupressaceae > Cryptomeria > Cryptomeria japonica. The sequence goes on along the minus strand of NC_081411.1, from coordinate 755,671,413 downwards.
CGTCACCTCCACCTCATCCCAAGCAGAACCCAAAATCAAGATCCTAGATAATGGCTATGGAGAATACAAACTGGAGGATGTCTTATTAATAGGCAATATCCCCTTATCTCCCAAGTCATTCGAAAAACCAAAAGAAATCAAAAAAGATCAAAAAGCAGTTATACAATGCAAAGATACCATCTTTCAGTAATGGGGTCCACTTGATGAGGAGAGCCTTGGCACAAATGTCTCTTCATGGTTGTACCAGGAAGAAGATGAAGACCTAGCAAAAATACCTAAAAAATGTATCCAAAAGCATCAACTATAGTAGAAAAAATGGGTTATAAAGGACATGGCTTGGGACCAGAGGAGAAAGGAAGAAAAGTACCAATAAATCATATCTCATATAAGTATAACAATGGCTTGGGGTACACTCCAGTTCCTAAGATCACTATCATTGGTGCCCCTTCAAGCCCTTTGGATGTCAAAAAACTCTGATGAAGAGGAGTTCCATGAAATGGCTTTTTAATATGAAGATGGCATCTTCTTTGACACCCACATTAACACCATCACTCCCATAACCCCTCCCATTCCACACGAGCTACATCTTGTCCATCCCAAACTTATAGACTAGGGCCAACGAGACAAACCCACTTGAGACATCTACAACGATGATAACACTCTCATTACTCTCTTGATTATGCATAATTTGGAAGACTGCAATAGAGTACACATGATTCAACTGCATGAAAAGGGATACTTCGGTATGTGGGTCAATGCCCTTAGTCACAAAAAAGAATAAAAATAAAAATCATGATTCCCTAGCTAAAAACCTCTCTGAGGCACCTTTGGATGAGAAAAAAGTAAAAACAAAGGGCGTATCCAAAAGTGGAAACCTGGAAAAGGAACTTGAGGATGAGGGACTTGACCTCCCTAGCATTGGTCATCTTCCACAAGACAAGTCAATTTTTTTAATAGAGGAAATAGACAGTATCAATATGGGCACCAAAAACATTCCAAATAACATGCTCATTGCCAAGTCCCTCACGGATCAAGAGAAACGGGACTTCACCAATTTCCTCATAGAGACAAAATTCAACTTTGCTTGCTCCCATGCTGATATGCTAGGTCTAGATCCTGACTTGGTGGTTCATAATCTTATTGTCCATCTAGATGTAAAACCCGTAAAATAGGTGTTACGCAAGATGCATCCACATATTGCAATCCTGGTCAAAGCGGAACTCCAAAAGATGTTAGATGTAGAATTCATCAAACCAATGGACTACCCTGAATGGGTATCCAACATTGTACCTATCAAAAAACCCATTGGGGGCATCTCCATCTGTACTAATTTCTGAGATCTAAACAAGGCTTTCCCTAAAGATGATTTCCCGCTCCCCAACATAGACATGATTATGGACCTCACAGCGGGACATGAGATGCTATCACTTATGGATAGATTTTCCACATATAATTAGATCAGGATTGCAGAGGAAGGTCAACACAAAACTGCATTCATAACACCATGAAGGACTTTTTGTTATTGGGTCATGCCTTTTGGCCTCAAAAATGTCGAACCTACATATCAACGTGCAATGACAATAATTTTTCATGACCTCTTGCACAAAATCATGGATGACTATGTGGATGATCTTCTACAGCAAATAAAAGATAATAGATGAGCACACCCCTATCTTAAGGCAGATCTTTGAAAGATTGGAAAAATACAAACTGCACCTCAATCCTAAGAAGTGTGTCTTTGGTGTCACATCGGGAAAACTACTAGGTTTCATTGTTTCTCGCAGAGGCATCAAGGTTGATCCTACAAAGGTGAAAGCCATCATGGATTTGCCTCCCCCAAAGACCCTCAGATAGTTGCGCAGCCTCCAAGGGAAACTCCAATCTATCAGGCGCTTCATCTCACAGCTTGCAGATAAATGCCATCCATTTGCACACCTATTATGCAAAGACACAAGATTCAAATGGGACTGCCTATGTCAAAAGACTTCTGAAAAAATCAAAGAATATCTGGCATCACCTCCAATTCTTATGCCTCCTACTCCTAGAAATCCTCTTACTTTGTACATATGTGCTACTATAGTGACATGGGGGGCATTATTGGAACAGATAGATGATCAGGGAAAGGAGCATGCCATATACTACATCAGTTGAACACTTGTGGGGTACGACCTCAATTATACCACCATTGAAAGAGCATGCTTAGAATTGGTATTTAGTACACAAAAACTTTGGCACTACATGCTAAACAACAAAACAAAACTTATTGCTAAGATTGACCCTCTTAAATATCTCTTGTCAAAAGTTGCCCTCACTAGAAGAACCGCTAAATGGGTCTTGTTGTTAAGCGAGTTTGACATTGAATATATAGACAGAAAATAAATCAAGGGACAGGTAATCATAGACCAACTAGTTGAAGCTCCACTTCCAGGTGACCATTAGATCCTTACAGAATCACCAAACAAATTCATAATGACTGTCACCACATCCTCCACATGGCAGTTGTCCTTTGATGGCTCTTACACCCAAAATGGATCGAGGGCAGGAATACTATTGATCACACCTCAAGGAGATTACATCCCAAAGTCATACAAGATAGCCTTTGCATGTACCAACAACATCACACAATATGAGTCACTGATTACTGGACTACACTTGGCTATCCAATGGAAGATAGTGGAATTACAAGTCTCTAGTGATTTCCAACTTGTCATAAAACAAGTCAATGATGAATACCAAACAAAAGATGAAAAACTTATTTCCTATCATAGTATGGTTGAAGATCTTAAGAAACATTTCACAACAATCAAGTTTTATCAAATTCCATCAACAAATAACAGAGCTGAAGATGCAATGGCCACCATTGGCTCCCTCCTCCAGATGCTAGCACATAGTCAGAAGTGTGAGTTCTTGGTCAAGAAATTATTCATACCAACATATGATTTACCAAAATAGGAAATGGTGTGTGTACTCGTTGGTCCCAAAGCCCCCTAATATCAAGAGACCTTCGCTTTCCTAAAAGATAACACCATTCCCCCACACCTTACCAAAACCCAACAACAAACCTTCATCTGTCAATGTGCTTGTTACAATATCCTTGGAGACACCTTATTCAAAAGTCATTTTGATGGTTCCCTCCTAAGGTGTTTAGATAAACAAGAGGCTGAATGGGCACTATGTGAAGTGCATTAAGGCATCTGTGGGGCACACTCAAGTGGGCTCACATTGGCTAAAAATCTCTTGAGAATAGGATACTACTGGCCTAAAATGGAAGTAGATGCATATAATTATGTGAATAAATATATCCCTTGCCAACAACATGGCGACAAGATCCATGCGCCATCACAAGAATTGCAGTCGTTCATTACACCCTAGCCCTTCTCACAGTGGGGGCTCGATCTCATTGGGAAAATCCATCCTACATCTTCCAATGGTCATAAATTTCTTATCACCACCATTGAATATTTCACCAAGTGGGTAGAGGTCATCCCTCTTACCTTCACCACTGGAAAGCAAATCACCAAATTCATTCTGAACTACTTGATCTATCGATATGGAATCCCAAAAGTTATCATTATAGATAATGGAAAACAATTTAAAAATCAAGATGTTAAAGAGCTTTGCCAAAAATTTGGCATCCAACATCGCTTCTCCATCCCATATTACCCACAAGGTAATGATTAAGCTGAGGCTTCTAACAAAACCCTAATCAAAATCCTCAAAAATACAGTCAATGAAGTTGGTCGTGATTGGCACCTCCAACTCCACCCTGCTATGTGGGCTTACCACACCTCCATCCATACACCCATAGGCATCACCCCCTATTCCCTTGTCATTGGCTCTGAAGTCGTCCTCCCTCTTGAGATCAAGATCCCCTCTCTAAGGGTGTCACTGCAGGATATTCTCCCAGACGAGGAATACAGAGTTGCCAGACTACAAGAGATAGAACTGTTGGATGAAAGGAACCTCAAGGCCTTAAACCATCTTCGGGTATATATGAATCTCCTACGCATGAGTTACCACAAGAAGGTCAGAACCTAGGAATTTGAAATTGGTGATCTTGTCCTCATGGAAAATTAGAAAAACCTTCAAGAAAGAGAGAAGAAAGGCAAGTTTGAGCCTAATTTGCTTGGACCATATGTGATCACAACAAAATATGGATCACGGGCATATCAGTTGGCTACTCTTGAAGGAGATCCTTTGGATGATCCAATGAACATCATGCACCTAAAAATATTCTAAGCCTGGTCCTCACAAAGTCATCAATTGTCCAAAAATCAAAAATTCAAAAAATTCAAAAACTCAAGAAAAATACAAAAAAAAAATGAGAAAAAGATCCTGAAAAAAAATCATCACTCTGGTGAAAACCTGGTAAACAGGCACCTTGTGACACAAAAAATAAAAATTAAAAAAATAAAAAAATAAAAAAATAAACAAATAAAAAACCAAAAAAGTAAAGAAAAATCAATTTGTCCATTAGTGAAAACCATTTTGTGGCTCTATGGGAAAGTACCTTGGCGAAAACTTGCATACAAGCGCTAAGGTAAATAAATTAGATCCATCGTCTATCAAGTCAGCGTTCCATCACCTCATATCCATCATCCTCACTATCCAAGTCGCCCATCACGACGTTCCTCCACTCCCACTGGAATAAATCATGCATATGATGATGAGTCTTCACCTAAATAATGAATAAAGATTGACCCATCAAACTGATCTTTTGTCTCCCATTTCCTAAGCATGTGCCTTTGTGTGAGCTTCATCAAGTCTTGAGGCCAATCTTGAGTCTGCAAGTTAATCTTCACGGTCATTTGGTCATTTGCCTAATCCAAAATCCACCCACCCTATCCTTTGCCCTAGGGATGAATCCTTCCCTCACCTAGCAGTTTAATCCTTCATCCTAATCCTACTCTTGGCAAGAGGCATCAGTTGGTCATGTATGGGTGACTTGTTTGATTTCTTGGATTTTCATTTTGTCTTGCATATTTTGCCCTACGACTGCCCGGATCTTTCATATCCAAGTATGTTTACAATAGGTGCATATTGGGGCATATTTTCATAGCATGGTGTGTTTTGGATCTATCTTGTATAAATCGGCGACCTGGTACTAGTGTTTATCAACACTTACCTTCTCGTGTACAAGAGGTATCGGTGTGTTTGAGGGTTTCCTTTCACATACCCAAAACTTTGTATCAGTGTTCCTCAACACTTGCATATTTTGTGCAAGGAATTCTCGTTTGACTATGAGTCAGTCCACGCCTTGGGTTTCTCATGGAATCCTAGTTCCTATAATCAGTGGTGCGGGTTACCTAGGGCAATATCAAACTAGGTTGGCTCTCCACATCTTTTGTGTACAACTCTCCCAATCATTCCATAAAGTCCTAATTTTACCAATCCAATAATCCCATGGAGTCTTCAATTTTGACCCCCTCCCCCATTCTTCTATTTTCTATCTAAAGATCATTGTATTACTACTGACATATTCACAAAAACATTATGCATTCTATGCATCACTCATTGCATTATCCATTCATTTTATCCACTTAGGTGGCATCATTCATTTCATTATTCATATAGATTCCATTATCTACTCATTTAGGTTACATTATCTAGACATTTCATTACATTATTCACTTAGATTATCATTTTCACAAGCATTGACCACTTAGATTGCATTTAGATTGCATTGCATATGTCATTTAGGTTAAATTATCCATTCATATTAGATGGCATTAATTTTTTCGCTTAGATTATATTCATTGTCCATCTTACATTTACATTACATTATTCATTCATTTCATCATTCATTTACATCACATCATTTGCATAGCATTGATCATTTACATTGCATTATCTGTATAGGTGGCATTACAGTCATCATTCATTCCTCATATAGATTACATTTAGACTAATTTATTATTTATCATAAATCATTTGCATCTACATCTATTATTGCACTACATATTCATCATACATTAAACATCCTCATACACAGCATATATGCACATCAAAACATATGGACCTACATAATCACTCATCCTGCATGAATAAACATGTCAGTAATGCATCATAAGCATACATATATAAGCATCCACTCTGCATCACAAATAGGTTGGCACAATACATCCATAATCATCATCCATGCATCACATCATAAAATAATAAATAGAGTCCATAATAATAATGTACATTCATTGCTGCCACCACAAATCATATATATATAAGCTCAAAAATATGGATATGTATGTCATAATACAATGATCACCCCGAAGGGTTTAAATATAACACATAAGCCAAAATGGAGCTATCTCTCTCCACCTGTCTCCCCAGCTCCCTCCTCATCACCTCCTCCCATGGATCCTCCTACTCCCCCTCCTCTAGGTGACCTAAAACCCACCGATCCACCTATCTGTTGGCTCTGTGTGGGCCACTAGCTCTGTGTACTGTGAGATCACACACTCTCAGTGTATGAGGTTTCCCGTTGTGCCATAGGTACCACTCTGTCGTATAGCCCCCTATAGTAGGCCGCCTCCCAACCAGCCCTCTCCTCCCTCTCCCTTAGCTGCATCATATAAGAATACATCTGCACATTCCCTTCATGCTCTCCCTCCTTCTATCTCCTCTTCTATTTTTCTCAATCCACTCTATCTTTCTTTCTCGTTCATTTCTCACCCCTTCTTCTTTCTTCTTCGTTTTGAGAATTTTTCATCAATTTTCTAAAAACAAAAATTCTAAAAAATTTCTCGAGGGGGCATACACCACCCACGTTTTACGCTAGGGCCTCTTTTTTTTCTTATTCTATCTTTTACCCATTGCCAAATTTTTCACTACATAAAAGAGGGGCAAAATGTAGACACTTAAATTAATTATTTTTATTTATTTATTTGAATTCCTCGCACAATTAATTTATTAATTTTGCCAATTCCTATTCCTTCTCAATATTAATTAAATATAAGTAATGTTTTCACTATAGTCTGTTGATTGATTTATTTAATAAATCAAACTACCTTTATTCTTCTAAAATCCCTAAAAAAAATTCTCTCCAAATTCCTCCTTTTAATTAATTAATTTCAATTAATTAATTAATTAATCTAGGTAATTCCTACAAATCACCTTTTTCCAAATCCATCATTAACCTAATAAATTCTTCTATAAGCCCCCTAATCTCACTTATCATTATTCTTCTAATTTTTAATTTCCTCCACTCATTCTCTCTCCTAGTCAAATCCTCCTATAAATCCCATTTGCACTAATCCCACCTAAGCATTCTTCTAATCCCTCTCCTAATGAGTTGCTAGTGGCTAATCCTCATGATTAGCCACAAAGTCAACTCCTTGTCCCTTCCATCCAACCACCTTCCTTAAATACCCTTTTCCTAGGTGAATGTGAGATTTTCAAAATCTCACATTCTTCTAGACATCCCATCCTCCAAGGAATTTTTAATTCCTCCTTATTCCTCAAATCCCTATGATCATCCATTTTGAAAAAAAATTAATTCCTCATCCCCATCCCTCAAGGAATATTTTATTCCTTTCTCTTCCCTAGGCACATTGGGAAGTCTTCCCAATGAGCCTTGAGGAGAGTGGAGACAAGAAATGCCTTTAAGGTATATCTCTTGCTCTCCACACTTGTCTTGTCACCTCCTCTTGGGCCATGTGTGGGCTCACATGGAATCTTGACCCTTCATCTTGGGTCAATCCTATCCCTTCATTTCCTCTCCTCTTCTCCTATAAATTGAGGATTCCATCCCCTTGTTTCACATCTCCAAATATTGTAAGTGCATGTTGCTAATTTGCTTAGTGAAATCCATATAGGTACCCAAACTATAGTCAAATCAACCTCATTTACATACTTAGCCATTCTGATCATCATCCACAACTTCACTCTTTCATCCATCTCCATCCTCATTTGTGCACACCTTGGAGAATCAACCACATATCCACATTGGACCAATCCAATCAAGCTAAGGAGTTGCGCATTATTGGCTTCATCAAGAGTCCAAATCGGAGGAACAAGAGAACTCTCTTGTCAAGGTATAATAGATTGTTATTCATGTCTTTTATTTGTATATTTTTTGTTTTTTATTTGAATTGACAATTTAACCTTGCATAGGATTTTTCCCTTGGTTCAGAAGGCTTAGGATAAAATAATTAAATAAATAAAATATTTATTTAATTTGGCTAAGACAATTTTAGGTGTCTACATTTGCCCCGGATAAGGAAGACGACATACCCCCTCGAGACATTGGGTGAAAATTTTGAAAAAAAACTATAGGCAATCTCTTGATAGGAAAGAAAGGCTAGAAGGGATAGGGATAAGACAACAGGTTTAGGCGAAAGAAAACTAGACTTCAAAGGGATCAAAGGACAAGAAAAATGCAGGAGGTGGTGAGAACAACCAATTAGAGTTCCACGGCCTATATATAGTAGCCACTAGGAGAAACATCCTCATTTGCATCCATAGAATTTGAGAGATCAAAGCGCAGAGCATCCAAAGAGCTTAGGAGAGAAGTCAACAATTGTAAAGCCATGGCAATCAGGTTGCACCAATTTGATCACTTCTAACACTTTGAGCAGCCTACGGACATGGGTGAGCTAGTCTGTACCTCAAACTTGCTTATTGATTTTTCATTTATTGCACATTTATTAGGCTAGATTGTAAGACAAAGCAAATGTGGCAGGATAGTATTAGGGTTTGAACACATATATGTAGGTTATGGGCACATATATGATGTGGTTGTTGGCATAAAGGAATTTTGTTGTCAAAAACATGTTGAATCAGAGTGATATGTTCCAGTTAGTTCCAGTTTTGGTTTGCTTGTGTTGGCAGAGATGTATGCATTGGCATGTTTGGCATAACTGATATAGATGGAGAATGATGACTGAACCGGTACAAGACTGTTTGTGATGGCATTGTGATGAAGAGATTGAGATTGTATGATGGATGACTTTGATCGGTTATTTGTGTTGTCATTGATGACAACTAATGTCTATTCATGACTATTGATGTTTACCTATGTTATATTTTGTCATCTAAGTCTTTTTGGTCTACCGGAGAGAGCTTACCAGTAAAGAATCAAGGAACTAAGAATTAGGACCTTAACCGGTAAATGAGGAAATATTCTAATTGTATCTGACGATTGGTGACGATTGAGGCTTTGTGGTTTTGAATGATAATTTTTATCATTGTAACATGTATCTAACCAGAACCACATCATGTTGTGACAATCAAAAGTTATGTTTATAATTTCTATTAAGTTTTGTTAGGGTTTAAGGACCGGTAAAGAATTCTCTTGACCGGTAAATATTTTTTGGTTTGGTGATGATCTACATCAAGTTCAAATGTTGGTGATAACATGGCATAAACTATGTGAAGTGTTTGAAAGATGATTTGGCACGTTTGGAGAGTGGATTTCTTGGGAATGTGCTAAGGGTTTGACTTTGTACCAGATCGACTTGTTGTGACGACTTATGATCATTCAACGGTTGATATTGATTTGTAATTGGTTGTAATGATTCATATGATGATTTGTAATGAGTTGTAAATATATGTGATGATCTATGATGTAAGTTTTAGGGTTTTGGTTGCCGACCTAGTTGTAACATTTATTTGTGTCGGTATAATTGATGTTTTGAGTGTCGGTGGTTTTTGAGAAGTGTGTGAAGCCAAACCAAGGTGTGAGGAGATTTGCCAGAGTGATACAGACTTAGAACTTAATTGAATTTGATCAAGAAAATAGTTGAGTGTTATATGTAGATCGTTCATTGTTGTTCTCTAACAATTACAGTAGCTAAAATCCCTTAACCAAGTAGGTCCTAATAGGCCTCACATTGTAAAATCCTCTAACAAAGTGACTCAATATCTGAGTTCCAAATCCTCTTTCGAGGTTGATCCTAACATATCAAATCTCCTAACATGGTTGACGTAAATCCCTTAATTGGGTGAATCCTAATAGGGTCTACTCCTAAAAGGGCATCA